>NC_141691.1:704077704-704317704 GCF_964263255.1 Lissotriton vulgaris
TGTCACATGTGCTGCCACTGAAGAGGGCGTTGGCCCGAAACGCGTCTGGCAGGAAAGGGACTCTGTTCGCAGCTCGCGCCCTTGCGCTGGCATTAATTCCTACCTGTAAGTGCATTCCCACCTAGGTGGCAACCTTTTCTTCCATTTGTTAGCGGCCGGCCACGGTCGCGGGTTTGCACATCCGCGGACAAACTGCGGGTCCACGGCTGCCTCATTTGGGCAGCTTTTTGTGGTACAGGAGGTGCCTTTACTTGCGGGGTGCTTGCGGGGACATTGGCAATCCCTTTAAAACTTTTGCATGTGAATGGCGGCGGCGACCCACTTGGGTTTTATCGAACCACCAGTCCCAGAAAGCATTGCTTCAGGTTTCACACCTGTGCATAATCACTGAGGGTATTTACTGGTGCCTGCAGCTGCCGTCATGTCACATGTGCTGCCACTGAAGAGGGCGTTGGCCCGAAACGCGTCTGGCAGGAAAGGGACTCTGTTCGCAGCTCGCGCCCTTGCGCTGGCATTAATTCCTACCTGTAAGTGCATTCCCACCTAGGTGGCAACCTTTTCTTCCATATATATATGTATGTATATATATATATATATATATATATATATATATATATATATATATATATATATATATATATATATATATTCACTGAAAAAAACATAGGTTATATATCATATATAGTTAGGAATTAGCATTTACAAAACTTTTAAAATTCACTGAAAAAACCATAGGTTATAGACCATATATAGTTAGGAATTAGCATTTACAAAACCTTGAAAATTCACCTGTGCAGGAGAACTAATCAGTGGGCGGAGTTCTGACGGCTCCCATCCGTCATGAGCACACGCCCACCCAGATTTATGACGGTCGGGAGCCGTCATGAACACCGCAGCGCCACGCCCAACCCCACCCCCCTCGCACCGCGGCGGAATTCACGCTGCGGTGAAGGGGTTAAAGCAAACAGTACAATCTGGACCAAGTGCTACCTCTCAGCCGAATTTGGTGTAATTCTGTTCAGCAGTTCAGGCTGTAGCCGCAACAAAAGTTCCTATGGAAATTAACATGGAGAAAACGTGTTTTTGGGACCCCCCTCTTTTCTCTGCCTCTGCTTGACGAGTCACCCAGACACTTTCAAGACAGGAGCTGACTGGAACGCCCCATTAGTTTTGAAAATGTTGCGAAGATTCCTCAAACAGCGCCAAAGATATTGAAAATCAAAAAGCCCCTTTTCTATAGAAACTAGGTCCTAACTATAACTAACTACTGGTGACCGCCGTAAGGTAATATATACAAGTTTAGGTGGAAAGCAGCTCTTGTATAGAGCACTCCCAACACCAGTGACAGTGACTCTAAATTAGCTCACCTCAAATGTCTGCTTTTCCATTTTTGATTGTGAATTAAACCAAATATTTCAATATTTGAGCATTTGTTTCATGTATACTTGTTTTTGTATTTTTTGTATATTGGTTTGTGGTTCAAATCATAGAACTCTCTTAGGTGGGGGTCCTCAACTTCCAGTAATGACTCACTGTGGGTCCATGTCAAAAGTAGGCCTTAAGTGATGCAGGGACCCCCCCACCCCAAATGCACATGGCAAGGGAAGAGCACCCAAGGAGGGAGGCCTGTAGCTAGGCAGGTCAGCCGAGGAAGAGGAGGCAGGCGAGTTTAATGCTGCTGAGACTCCCCTCTCTACAGGTGGGGGCTGAGGGCAGGAGCACCTCAATTGGACTGTCAATTGTCTGCCTACTAATGCAGTCTCACAAAGATCTTACTTGCCGCTGCAGCCTGTTCAGTCTCCCAAGCAGCCATCTCATTCAGAGCAGGAGCGCCACACTCAATGACTGTGGATGGCCGATTAAGTGAGGACTAGAGGAAGGGCATCAGGAGCCACCGCAAGCAGAAGACCGAAGCACCCTAGAAACATGTATGTCGGGTGCACCCCCTCCTAAGTCACCCTGCCACCAGCTGTGCAACCGGGGACCGTGTCTGCAGCATGGAAGGTTATGGTAGATCGTCCCCGATGTCGGACCCTTTCAGTGAGCCACAATTTTGCTACGTGGCGTAGCTCACCTCCCTAATACATCCTTTCCTAGTGCATCTTTTCATTCTTTCTTGGTAACATTGTCCATTGAAATTTCACACAGTGATGCCACTTAATTCAAATCCTATTCTTCACACACCTCTCGCTTGCCCTCATCCACTTGTAGCCTTGGTAGGCAATTGGCTATAACATTTTGATCTCCTGGAATGTATTCAATGCGAAAATTTCTTACTGGCTGTCTCATTTGCATCTTATATTGCCTTCACTAAACTTTGCTTTGGAGCTAATCCATTTTTACTGATTGGATATCCCAAATAATTTACTGATTGAACTTCAAATTTGCACTTTTCATTACATCTGGCCAAGCCATTTGCCTCCAGAATAGTTAACACTTTATATAATGGACCATCATGCTCTTTTCTGTATGTCATCTTCAAAGTACATTATATTTGAAACATATTTTAGCAATTTGTGCATTCTACTTTGAAATACTGCTGAGGCTGAAGTTTGACCAAATGTCATTTTTTTACTTGTATACCGTCAGACGAAAGACTTTACTGGATTAGTGTCCTCATGGAGTGTCATCTGATGGTATGCACTTGTTAAGTCTAATGTGATAAACATGGTAGCTTTTACTCCCATTGCAAACATCTCATTTATTTGAGGTAGTTGGTGATGCTCCACTCAAGCACACTCATTCAAGCCATGCATATCTACACAGAGTTGTATCTTTCCATTGTGTTTGTGTAACACCAGTAATGGGGAAAAGCCTTTAATCAGGCTCCGTTTTTTCATGCCATCCTATCCAATTCTTATCTCCAAGCCGTCTTTACTGATATTGATATTGTTTCTGACTTTATGTACTTTGGCAATTACTCCTTTTGTAATATCATTTTCTGTGTGAATCCTTTCAATAATGACAATTTACTTGAAGATATGTTAGGGAATATGTTTTGCCTTTTAGTTACGTATCACATCACCTGCACCACTAATATCAAATTGTTATAATTGAGAACGTGTTGCAGAATAATGGGATCTAGGGAAATTATAAGTTCTATTTGTTGTGCCCATTTCAACACACATGCTATATGTACTTTTGTTTCTATCAATTTACTTGTATACTTGTTGTACATAAAGGAAGTCCAGAAGTCAGGAATATATTCAAGTTGCTTTATTCATCACATACAACAATACTCAATGTTGGTGACCAAATATCCCACAACATCATTGGGTTTGTTTCCAAAAGCGACTAATCTAATGTCTGGTGGGTTTTTTTAACATTGAGAAACTTCCTTAATAGATCACTATTGATCAATGTGAATCTTGCATCAGAATTAACTATGACTGACATTTCCTGCCCCAAAACCTGTAATATACAAATTGGTGCATACTTTTTTAATTAATCTATTTTATATATTTCTAACAGCACCCTTCTTTTGAGATATTTCTCTTATTTGGCTATTAAATTGACTTTAGATAAAAACATTGCTGTAGCACATCAGTTTGAAGAAATGACGATTGATATGAGGAAACTTTCTCAGCAAGATAAGAAAGATAGAGAGTTGCAAGAAATGCACTTGAAATCAATGGAGAAACATAACAGACAACTGCATGATGAATAAAATAAGCAACAATTAAATATTTCTCAAGAGCAGAATAGACAGTGTTCAATTAAAGTTGAATTCCAGCCTGTTAGGCCACTTGGGCATGTGCACAGCTACTCAGAAGGGTAACTGGGCATAATATCGACTACAAAATATTGAATGGACATAATATCGAGTCAAAAATATTGATTGTAGTGAAATATGGAATGTAATAATATCGATGACAAAAATATCATTTTAGTTTTACTTAAGTAAATATCGAAGTAAATAATATTGAACAAAAAATATCGTGTATTGTTAATATCGATTTGTTAGTGTTGTTAAAAATATCGTTTTAATATATATAGAATGTAAAAAATATCGAAAGTAAAATATAGATAGTATAAATATCGAAAAAATGTATATAATGTTAATATTGTAAATATAAAAAATGTGTTACTATTGTTGGTTTTTTTCAGATTTTGAAAAATTAGAAATTGTGTATTTTATGTTAATGTTTTAGGGACGGGATGTAGGGTTATTAGGGGATAAGGGTGGGGAGTGTTTTAAAATAATTAGTTTTACATTTAAAAAATATGTACATTTTGTAAAAATAATTGAAATTTATAAGAAATAAAATTTTACAATAAATTAAAAAAATGTATTTTAACTTTTAGGAGCGGGATGTTGGGTTATTAGGGGATAAGGGTGGGGAGTGTTTTAAAAAATGTTTCATTACATTTTTTAATTATGTCAATTAAATGTAACAATTAAAATATGTTTTTAAAAAATTTGGAATATTTTTTTAAAATGTTAGGAATTTTAGGAGTGGGATGTAGGGTTATTAGGCGAGAAGGGTGGGGAGTGTTTCAAAATATTGTATTATACATTTTATAAATATTAAAATTAAAAATACATTTTAAATAATTTTTTTAAAATATTTAGTAAATTTTAAATATATTTTAGAAATGTTTGGAGTGGGATGTTTGTTTAATAGGGGATAAGAGTGGGGAGTGTTTTAAAATATTGTTTATTATTTTTAAAATATGCAAATTTCTAAATTAAATTAAAAAAATATAAATAACAATAATGTAAATTTTAAATGTATTTATGTAAATGTAGGAGTGGGATGTTGGGTTATTAGGGGATAAGGGTGCGGAGTGTTTTCAAAAAATTTCTAAAATATTTTCTAATATGCAATTTAAATTAAATATTTGAAATTATTTTAAAAAAATGTTATCAAAATTACAGATTTTTTAATGTAATTTTAGGAGTGGGATGTTGGGTTATTAGGGGATAAGGGTGGGGAGTGTTTGAAAGTATGATAAAAACAAAATATATTACGGCAAAAAAAATATGCAAATTTTATGCAAATGTAAAATTTAAATTTCAAATTTAGAAATAATTTTCAAAAATAATATTATTAACCAAAATTTGTGTAAATAGTGTTTAATGGTGCGTATTGATATTTAATTTTTTTTTCCGTATAATTAGAAATAAATTAAAACATTTTCCAAAATTTGAAAATGTATTTACATTAAATATATTATTAATAAAACAAAATAGGTAAAAAATGTAAATATATAAATTAATAATGGGAGGTTTATTTGATAGGGGATATTGGATGTATTGTTTAAAAGAATAATTTTGTTTAAATTTTAAAATTTTTGGGAGTAGGAATAGTAAATTTGATACGATTATTATCCAGTAACTTGCCGGACTTTTATGTCAAAGGAGTGGTAATAGTAAAAAAATTGCGGTTAGGTTCCAGCACCTTCCCTGAGTTTTATATGACTGGAGTGGGAATAGTATTTTATAATGAATCTTTGTCCAGCACATTCCATAATTTTCACATCATTGGAGTGGGAATAGTAAATTAAATTGGGTTACTGTCCAGAACCTTCCCTGAGTTTTATCTGACTGGAGTGGGAATAGTAATTTATAATGGATCTGTGTACAGCACCTTTCCTGAGTTTCACCTCGTTGGAGTGGGAATAGTAAATAAAATTGGGTTAGCGTCCAGCACCTACCCTAAGTTGTATCTGACTGGAGTGGGAATAGTAATTTAAATTGGGTTAGTGTCCAGCACCTTCCCTGAGTTTTATATGACTGGAGTGGGAATAGTATTTTATAATGAATCTGTGTCCAGCACATTCCATAATTTTCACATCATTGGAGTGGGAATGGTAAATTAAATAGGGTTAGTGTCCAGCACCTTCCCTGACTTTTATCTGACTGGAGTGGGAATAGTAAATTAAATAGGGTTAGTACCCAGCACCTTCCCTGAGTTTTACCTGACTGGAGTGAAAATAGTAATTTATAATGGGTCTGTGTCCAGCACCTTCCCTGATTTTCACCTCATTGGAGTGGGAATATTAAATAACATTGGGTTATTGTCCAGCACCTTCCCTGAGTTTTATCTGACTGGAGTGGGAATAGTAATGTATAATGGGTCTGTGTCCATCACCTTCCCTGATTTTCACCTCATTGGAGTGGGAATAGTAAATAAAATTGGGTTAGTGTCCAGCACCTTCCCTGAGTTTTATCTGACTGGAGTGGGAATAGTAATTTATAATGGGTCTGTGTCCAGCACCTTCTCTGATTTTCACCTCATTGGAGTGGGAATAGTAAATAAAATTGGGTTACTGTCCAAAACCTTCCCTGAGTTTTATCTGACTGGAGTGGGAATAGTAATTTATAATGGATCTGTGTCCAGCACCTTCCCTGAGGTTCACCTCGTTGGAGTGGGAATAGTAAATAAAATTGGGTTAGCGTCCAGCACCTACCCTGAGTTGTATCTGACTGGAGTGGGAATAGTAATTTAAATTGGGTTGGTGTCCAGCACCTTCCCTGAGTTTTATCTGACTGGAGTGGGAATAGTAATTTATAATGGGTCTGTGTCCAGCACCTTCCCTGATTTTTACCTCATTGGAGTGGAAATAGTCAATACAATTGGGTTACTGTCCAGCGCCTTCCCTGACTTTTATCTCATTGGAGTGGGAATAGTAAATTAAATTGGGTTAGTGTCCAGCACCTTCCCTGAGTTTTATCTTACTGGAGTGGGAATAGTAATTCATAATGGGTATGTGTCCAGCACATTCCCAGATTTTCACCTCATTGGAGTGGGAATAGTAAATACAATTGGGTTAGTGTCCAGCACCTTTCCTGACTTTTATTTGACTCGAGTGGGAATAGTAAATTAAATTGGGTTAGTGTCCAGAACCTTCCCTGAGTTTTATCTGACTGGAGTGGGAATAGTAATTTATAATGGATCTGTGTACAGCACCTTCCCTGAGTTTCACCTCATTGGAGTGGGAATAGTAAATAAAATTGGGTTAGCGTCCAGCACCTACCCTGAGTTGTATCTGACTGTAGTGGGAATAATAATTTAAATTGAGTTAGTGTCCAGCACCTTCCCTGAGTTTTATCTGACTGGAGTGGGAATAGTAATTTATAATGGGTCTGTGTCCAGCACCTTCCCTGATTTTTACCTAATTAGAGTGGAAATAGTCAATACAATTGGGTTACTGTCCAGCGCCTTCCCTGACTTTTATCTCATTGGAGTGGGAATAGTAAATTAAATTGGGTTAGTGTCCAGCACCTTCCCTGAGTTTTATCTTACTGGAGTGGGAATAGTAATTCATAATGGGTATGTGTCCAGCACATTCCCAGATTTTCACCTCATTGGAGTGGGAATAGTAAATACAATTGGGTTAGTGTCCAGCACCTTTCCTGACTTTTATTTGACTCGAGTGGGAATAGTAAATTAAATTAGGTTAGTGTCCAGCACCTTCCCTGAATTTTATCTGACTGGAGTGGGAATAGTAATTTATAATGGCTCTGTGTTCAGCATCTTCCCTTATTTCCACATTATTGGAGTGGGAATAGTAAATTAAATGGGGTTAGTGTCCAGCACCTTCCCTGATTTTTATATGACTGGAGTGGGAATAGTATTTTATAATGAATCTTTGTCCAGCACATTCCATAATTTTCACATCATTGGAGTGGGAATAGTAAATTAAATTGGGTTACTGTCCAGAACCTTCCCTGAGTTTTATCTGACTGGAGTGGGAATAGTAATTTATAATGGATCTGTGTACAGCACCTTCCCTGAGTTTCACCTCGTTTGAGTGGGAATAGTAAATAAAATTTCGTTAGCGTCCAGCACCTACCCTAAGTTGTATCTGACTGGAGTGGGAATAGTAATTTAAATTGGGTTAGTGTCCAGCACCTTCCCTGAGTTTTATATGTCTGGAGTGCGAATAGTATTTTATAATGAATCTGTGTCCAGCACATTCCATAATTTTCACATCATTGGAGTGGGAATAGTAAATTAAATAGGGTTAGTGTCCAGCACCTTCCCTGACTTTTATCTGACTGGAGTGGGAATAGTAAATTAAATAGGGTTAGTACCCATCACCTTCCCTGAGTTTTACCTGACTGGAGTGAAAATAGTAATTTATAATGGGTCTGTGTCCAGCACCTTCCCTGATTTTCACCTCATTGGAGTGGGAATATTAAATAAAATTGGGTTATTGTCCAGCACCTTCCCTGAGTTTTATCTGACTGGAGTGGGAATAGTAAATTAAATTGGGTTAGTGTCCAGCACAATCCCTGAGTTTTATCTGACTGGAGTGGGAATAGTAATGTATAATGGGTCTGTGTCCATCCCCTTCCCTGATTTTCACCTCATTGGTGTGGGAATAGTAAATAAAATTGGGTTAGTGTCCAGCACCTTCCCTGAGTTTTATCTGACTGGAGTGGGAATAGTAATTTATAATGCGTCTGTGTCCGGCACCTTCTCTGATTTTCACCTCATTGGAGTGGGAATAGTAAATAAAATTGGGTTACTGTCCAAAACCTTCCCTGAGTTTTATCTGACTGGAGTGGGAATAGAAATTTATAATGGATCTGTGTCCAGCACCTTCCCTGAGTTTCACCTCGTTGGAGTGGGAATAGTAAATAAAATTGGGTTAGCGTCCAGCACCTACCCTGAGTTGTATCTGACTGGAGTGGGAATAGTAATTTAAATTGGGTTAGTGTCCAGCACCTTCCCTGAGTTTTATCTGACTGGAGTGGGAATAGTAATTTATAATGGGTCTGTGTCCAGCACCTTCCCTGATTTTTACCTCATTGGAGTGGAAATAGTCAATACAATTGGGTTACTGTCCAGCGCCTTCCCTGACTTTTATCTCATTGGAGTGGGAATAGTAAATTAAATTGGGTTAGTGTCCAGCACCTTCCCTGAGTTTTATCTTACTGGAGTGGGAATAGTAATTCATAATGGGTATGTGTCCAGCACATTCCCAGATTTTCACCTCATTGGAGTGGGAATAGTAAATACATTTGGGTTAGTGTCCAGCACCTTTCCTGACTTTTATTTGACTCGAGTGGGAATAGTAAATTAAATTGGGTTAGTGTCCAGAACCTTCCCTGAGTTTTATCTGACTGGAGTGGGAATAGTAATTTATAATGGATCTGTGTACAGCACCTTCCCTGAGTTTCACCTTGTTGGAGTGGGAATAGTAAATAAAATTGGGTTAGCGTCCAGCACCTACCCTGAGTTGTATCTGATTGGAGTGGGAATAGTAATTTAAATTGGGTTAGTGTCCAGCACCTTCCCTGAGTTTTATCTGACTGGAGTGGGAATAGTAATTTATAATGGGTCTGTGTCCAGCACCTTCCCTGATTTTTACCTCATTGGAGTGGAAATAGTCAATACAATTGGGTTACTGTCCAGCGCCTTCCCTGACTTTTATCTCATTGGAGTGGGAATAGTAAATTAAATTGGGTTAGTGTCCAGCACCTTCCCTGAGTTTTATCTTACTGGAGTGGGAATAGTAATTCATAATGGGTATGTGTCCAGCACATTCCCAGATTTTCACCTCATTGGAGTGGGAATAGTAAATACAATTGGGTTAGTGTCCAGCACCTTTCCTGACTTTTATTTGACTCGAGTGGGAATAGTAAATTAAATTAGGTTAGTGTCCAGCACCTTCCCTGAATTTTATCTGACTGGAGTGGGAATAGTAATTTATAATGGCTCTGTGTTCAGCATCTTCCCTTATTTCCACATTATTGGAGTGGGAATAGTAAATTAAATGGGGTTAGTGTCCAGCACCTTCCCTGATTTTTATATGACTGGAGTGGGAATAGTATTTTATAATGAATCTTTGTCCAGCACATTCCATAATTTTCACATCATTGGAGTGGGAATAGTAAATTAAATTGGGTTACTGTCCAGAACCTTCCCTGAGTTTTATCTGACTGGAGTGGGAATAGTAATTTATAATGGATCTGTGTACAGCACCTTCCCTGAGTTTCACCTCGTTTGAGTGGGAATAGTAAATAAAATTTCGTTAGCGTCCAGCACCTACCCTAAGTTGTATCTGACTGGAGTGGGAATAGTAATTTAAATTGGGTTAGTGTCCAGCACCTTCCCTGAGTTTTATATGTCTGGAGTGCGAATAGTATTTTATAATGAATCTGTGTCCAGCACATTCCATAATTTTCACATCATTGGAGTGGGAATAGTAAATTAAATAGGGTTAGTGTCCAGCACCTTCCCTGACTTTTATCTGACTGGAGTGGGAATAGTAAATTAAATAGGGTTAGTACCCATCACCTTCCCTGAGTTTTACCTGACTGGAGTGAAAATAGTAATTTATAATGGGTCTGTGTCCAGCACCTTCCCTGATTTTCACCTCATTGGAGTGGGAATATTAAATAAAATTGGGTTATTGTCCAGCACCTTCCCTGAGTTTTATCTGACTGGAGTGGGAATAGTAAATTAAATTGGGTTAGTGTCCAGCACAATCCCTGAGTTTTATCTGACTGGAGTGGGAATAGTAATGTATAATGGGTCTGTGTCCATCCCCTTCCCTGATTTTCACCTCATTGGTGTGGGAATAGTAAATAAAATTGGGTTAGTGTCCAGCACCTTCCCTGAGTTTTATCTGACTGGAGTGGGAATAGTAATTTATAATGCGTCTGTGTCCGGCACCTTCTCTGATTTTCACCTCATTGGAGTGGGAATAGTAAATAAAATTGGGTTACTGTCCAAAACCTTCCCTGAGTTTTATCTGACTGGAGTGGGAATAGAAATTTATAATGGATCTGTGTCCAGCACCTTCCCTGAGTTTCACCTCGTTGGAGTGGGAATAGTAAATAAAATTGGGTTAGCGTCCAGCACCTACCCTGAGTTGTATCTGACTGGAGTGGGAATAGTAATTTAAATTGGGTTAGTGTCCAGCACCTTCCCTGAGTTTTATCTGACTGGAGTGGGAATAGTAATTTATAATGGGTCTGTGTCCAGCACCTTCCCTGATTTTTACCTCATTGGAGTGGAAATAGTCAATACAATTGGGTTACTGTCCAGCGCCTTCCCTGACTTTTATCTCATTGGAGTGGGAATAGTAAATTAAATTGGGTTAGTGTCCAGCACCTTCCCTGAGTTTTATCTTACTGGAGTGGGAATAGTAATTCATAATGGGTATGTGTCCAGCACATTCCCAGATTTTCACCTCATTGGAGTGGGAATAGTAAATACATTTGGGTTAGTGTCCAGCACCTTTCCTGACTTTTATTTGACTCGAGTGGGACTAGTAAATTAAATTGGGTTAGTGTCCAGAACCTTCCCTGAGTTTTATCTGACTGGAGTGGGAATAGTAATTTATAATGGATCTGTGTACAGCACCTTCCCTGAGTTTCACCTTGTTGGAGTGGGAATAGTAAATAAAATTGGGTTAGCGTCCAGCACCTACCCTGAGTTGTATCTGATTGGAGTGGGAATAGTAATTTAAATTGGGTTAGTGTCCAGCACCTTCCCTGAGTTTTATCTGACTGGAGTGGGAATAGTAATTTATAATGGGTCTGTGTCCAGCACCTTCCCTGATTTTTACCTCATTGGAGTGGAAATAGTCAATACAATTGGGTTACTGTCCAGCGCCTTCCCTGACTTTTATCTCATTGGAGTGGGAATAGTAAATTAAATTGGGTTAGTGTCCAGCACCTTCCCTGAGTTTTATCTTACTGGAGTGGGAATAGTAATTCATAATGGGTATGTGTCCAGCACATTCCCAGATTTTCACCTCATTGGAGTGGGAATAGTAAATACATTTGGGTTAGTGTCCAGCACCTTTCCTGACTTTTATTTGACTCGAGTGGGAATAGTAAATTAAATTGGGTTAGTGTCCAGAACCTTCCCTGAGTTTTATCTGACTGGAGTGGGAATAGTAATTTATAATGGATCTGTGTACAGCACCTTCCCTGAGTTTCACCTTGTTGGAGTGGGAATAGTAAATAAAATTGGGTTAGCGTCCAGCACCTACCCTGAGTTGTATCTGATTGGAGTGGGAATAGTAATTTATAATGGGTCTGTGTCCAGCACCTTCCCTGATTTTTACCTCATTGGAGTGGGAATAGTCAATACAATTGGGTTACTGTCCAGCGCCTTCCCTGACTTTTATCTCATTGGAGTGGGAATAGTAAATTAAATTGGGTTAGTGTCCAGCACCTTCCCTGAGTTTTATCTGACTGGAGTGGGAATAGTAATTTATAATGGGTCTGTGTCCAGCACCTTCCCTGATTTTTACCTCATTGGAGTGGAAATAGTCAATACAATTGGGTTACTGTCCAGCACATTCCCAGATTTTCACCTCATTGGAGTGGGAATAGTAAATACAATTGGGTTAGTGTCCAGCACCTTTCCTGACTTTTATTTGACTCGAGTGGGAATAGTAAATTAAATTAGGTTAGTGTCCAGCACCTTCCCTGAATTTTATCTGACTGGAGTGGGAATAGTAATTTATAATGGCTCTGTGTTCAGCATCTTCCCTTATTTCCACATTATTGGAGTGGGAATAGTA
The DNA here is from genome assembly GCF_964263255.1 of Lissotriton vulgaris. Taxonomy (NCBI): domain Eukaryota; kingdom Metazoa; phylum Chordata; class Amphibia; order Caudata; family Salamandridae; genus Lissotriton; species Lissotriton vulgaris. The sequence goes on from NC_141691.1 coordinate 704,090,200, forward strand.
AATTAAATGGGGTTAGTGTCCAGCACCTTCCCTGATTTTTATATGACTGGAGTGGGAATAGTAATTTATAATGGGTCTGTGGCGAACTCCTTCTCTGATTTTCACCTTTTAGGAGTGGGAATAGTAAATTAAATGGGGTTAGTGTCCAGCACCCTCCCTGGTTTTTATATGACTGGAGGTGGAATAGTAATTTATAATGGGTCTGTGTCCAACACTTTCTCTGATTTTCACCTTTTAGGAGTGGGAATAGTAAATTAAATGGGGTTAGTGTCCAGCTCATTCCTTAACTGTTATTTGAATGGAGTGGGAATAGTAAGTTATATATGTTTTATCATTTAATTATAAAAGTAATGTAACGAAAATATATGATTTTATATTATATTTACAGATTCAATAGTTTTAATGGAAAAAGATAGATGTAAATATATAAATATTATTATAATAATCACACTTTAAAAATAACATTTTATTATTAGCAGCAAAATAAGTAGAGATGTAGTGTTTGACAGTTTTTATTAACAGATTGTATTTATAATATGTACAGTACAGAATAAAAAATATATATTCTTTTTGTTACATTGTAGGTAATAATTGTATTACATTACATTTATTTATATTCATAAATGTTTTACATTTCAAAATATATATTTTTTAACAGTATTTCAAAAAATAATATATACAGTTTTGTTTCAGGATTTTTATAAACATTGTAAACAAATTTTAACATTGATAAAGATTTTTGCAAAGTGTTTGTTTTTTAGTATTTTAAATATTTATTTAATAATGTTAATATATAATATATTTATTTTATTAATGAAATATTTAGTATTTTTACATGAACAAAAATTAATGAAAAGGTAAGTACATATTTGCTACTTTGACATGCAAAATATATTTTTAATAACATTTATACATATCAAATACAATGTTCTTAAAAAAAACAATATTTGTAATTAATTAATGTAAAGTATATACTAAGGTTTTTTAATTAAAAAGTAATTTTTAATACAATAGAAAAAAGAAAATAATTTGTACAGTGAGGTACAATGTTTGATTTGTATTTTAAAATTATTTACAGACATAGATACAATTATTAATAATAATAATTAATATGTAATATTATTTATTATTATTAATTTACATAGGATATTTAATTATTACATATTTTAACACATAACATAAACATTTTGGACAATATTGAATCAAGTGTAAATTAGGTTCTGTATTTATTTACAATTTATATACATAAATATGATTAATAATAATAAAAAATAATAGTTCTTATTTATTATTATTATTAATTTACAAATGTTACATAATTGTATAGTAACTTGATAAATAATACATAAATGTCAATTATATATAAACTCAAGTCGTATTTGTTCTATGTATTTATTACCCTGTTCATATATAAAATGAAGTATTAATAATAATTAGGAGTACATTTTTATTAATTATTATTAATTTCTTAAGGAGAATTTATCTACAATTATTTTTATAAGTGATAAAAATAAATGTATAATATTTTAAGTTTAGTAGTATATTTTATTTTTACTTAGAACATTGTATTTAATATGTTTAAGTTTCTATTATTGTGCAAATAGGACTATTTTTTTTACAGCGTAAGGTTATTTAGCTTCATTCCGGACTGGAGAAGCTCGCGGTTGGATGCTGCGTCGCGTTGGGAAAGGTAAGGGTATTTTTAACTATTATATGTTAGAGAGTAGTAGTGTTTGAGTGTATTTTGGAGGTGTGTAGTATTACTCTAGGTATTTTGTCACGGTTTTGGTATGTTTTAGGTGTTAGTTGTTTTTTACGGAGGTGTTGTGAGTGTTTGAGACCTAGTGTATTTTCTGTGTTTGATTTAAACATATGTTGATTGTAATGTTTTATAATAATGTTTATGTGTATTTTGTAATATTTGAGGGCTTTGTGTGGGTGGTTTTGTGTTCGATATTTTTTACAGGTAACGGGATTCCGCCGTTACGTTCCGAAGAAGGATGCATTTTTTTGGGGGAAGAAGAGTGCATTAGTTTGTTAAATTAATGTTTTTATACTCTCCTTTTCTCGTGGTTTCATGGAGCGATTTTTACACTTTTAAACTATTTTTCGGGTTTTTAAGGGTATCGATTTGGATTACGAGAAGATCATGTGTTTTTTTTTTATAAAAGTGTGCGTATGTTACTTTTTTTAATAAAGTTTCCACACTTTGTTTTGTCGGGCTTTCCTGGAGCGATTCTTCAATTTTTAAACTACTTTTCGGGTTTTTAAGGGTATCGAATTGGATTTGGAGAAGATCATGCGTTTCTTTTTAACTACAAGTGTGTGTATGTCACTTTAAATAATAAAGTTACCACACTTTTTTTCATCGGGATTTCCTGGTGCGTTTTTTTCAATTTCACTTGTTTTCGGGTTTTTGAGGGTTTCCACAAATTGGAATTGGAATGGATTACCAGTGGAGAACATGGATTACAAGTGGTTGGATTACGTCTTTTTCAGCAACATGAATTGTAAGTTTATTATTTTTATTTTATTTGGGTGGGAAATGCTATTGTTATTATTATTGTTATTTTTAATATTATAAGAAATGTTGTTTAATTGTCTACATCCTGTTTGTAAAAAAACACATAAATATGTATGACAATTATAGAATATTTGTTATAATATAATATTTTTATGCTAATTATCAGATTTTGTATAAATAAAATAGAGTACTGTCATTTGTGTGTACATAATTCACAGTAGGCTTTTGGCTATTAGGGATAGGTAGTCTAGGCCTCGTGTAGAAGGATATAAGGTGACTTGGCTTTGGAGTAGTCTAAACATTTGTTTAGTCTGTTTAGTTAGTTTTGGTCCTATTTGGGTTACTGATTGTTGTATGCGTAGCTCTTGGTAGCTTTGTTCTTTTTGTAAAGCTTTGATTAGTTTTTGGACAGTAGGTTTCCCTCTGCTAATAATTATTTGTTTCCTGTTTTATTGTATTTAGGACTTCTGTGTATGTATTTTGTTGTTTGTTGGGCAATAAAAAGTAAATTAATGGGATGTTAGAATGGTGGTACAGTCCATGTATGCTGTTGAGCTGGTAAAATGGTTTAGGACATGTTTTAAAAGTCCCATCCATCATCCATCATCCAGTGTTGGCAGTCTTGTAATTTTCTTAAATTGTTTGCAGTAGCAAACATTATAATTCGGTTTGTAGGGCATTTGTTGTCAAATAGTAAGAATGGTTCCTTATTGTGAGTTATACTCAGTTCTGGGGGAATGACAACTTCTTCAAACGTTTTTAGATTAGGTTGAGTAGTTGTTGTGACTCTTTTTTGCCTTGCAATTCTTCGTTTTAGGGAGTCAATTGAGGGTAGTTGCCCAGAAGCATGTTGAGGAACTTTTAAGAGTTCCTCTTTTAATATTTGAGTTGTTGGTTTGTCAGTCCCTGTACTAGCTTCTTTTATGCTTTCAAGGGCATCCCTGACCTCAATTTCAGTTATGTTAGGGGGTGATTGTGTTCCTTGGTAGATAGTACATTAGCTTCTTCAGTTGCAGCTCTACCATAGCATTTATTAGAGTAGTATTTGCTACATTTCCAAAATACTTTACGTTCTGACTGTTTTTCTTGAGTATACACATACCCCATATAACATAATAATAGTTTATTCTTTTGTGACATAACAAACTCAGCACCTTCAGTCATGTTTATATTTGTTGTGCTAGGAAAGATTACAAAGAAATACATTTTAAGTTAAAATACTGCTATACATGTTTTAAGTGCATTCATATTTCAATGAGTATACTTACATTTATTTCTTGTTGTATTTTGAAATGTTCAAAACGTGTTTTCAAGCTTTCTCTTCTATTTTGTTGTTTTATTTCTGTTGGTAGAAATTAAAAAAACTTGGTTATTCTACTCTTTTAAAACATATTGAGAGGTTTGTAGGGGGAAGCTGTTGTGTAGTTAGGAGTTTAGGGTTCTTAAATAATTTTAAAAATATACTTACTTTTTTAATTTGTGGAGTCTTTATCTTTGATGGAGTAATTTTTTGATGTCTTCAAAATTTCTGTTAAGAAGATAGAATAAAGATAAAATGTGTATTAGAATTATGGGTTTCATTTATGCAGTTGGTGTGTTAGAAAAACATTTAAATATACTTACAATTAGAATTTTGTAGTAAATAATCTGTTAAAGGTTTATTGACGTGTTTTGGAGATGTCTGTAGAAGAAATGTAAAAGGAAAAAAATAAATGTTATTTAAACATTTTCGGAGAAATAGTAGAACTTTTAGCCTAATACTTTTGTTTCATTTACAAATTAGTTTAATTTACTTCAATTATTTCTGTAGGAGTCTTGTCTGGTAAAGTAGTTTTCTCAGGAAACCGTTGGTCAGAGTGTCACCTTCTTTTTTTTTAAGAGTTAGAAGCAGGAAATAGCATTAGGAAAATAATCCTTTTATACTGTGTATTTGATTAGTTGCTTCATTTGATTGGATGATGTAAGAGTGGGAGATTGTTATTGGTTGGTTTGATTTTTTTTCAATTTAATAGCTTTGTTTGGTGTTGTTGAAATGTTATCGATTTAGGACTTCTGCAGTATACCTGGTTTGTTCTTTTCTCTATTTAAAATAAATGTAATGATATTTAGCAACTATATGTTAAAAGTTTTATGTTTATTTTTAAATTCACTGCAATGTTCGGATGATATGTGGTTAAAATGTGTTATTTTTCTTTATGTTTTTGAAACAATGTTTATTATTTGTATTATATATCTTTTGGAGTGTGTTATATATTTAAAATATCTAGTTGTATTGTATTTAAAATGTTTTAGATATTTTTTATAGTGTCGATATAACATAATTTTCGATATTAGTGTTATCTATATATTTGTTGTCGATATTTTTGTTGTGCACTGTTTATTTTTTTAAGAATCGATATTTGTCTATTCTATATTTTGTCTTTCGATATTGTCAATTTCGATAAATATTTTAGTCAATAATTTGCAGTCGATATTTTTGAAGTATCTTAATTAAGTATTGGATGTCGATATAATTGTAGTCGATATTTAATTGCCGATATTTTTGTAACTCGATATTGTGGTCGACGATATTATGTCAGTGATCCACTCATAACATGTACCGCAATTGTGGTACGTTAGGCCAATTTCAAAGTATCTATATAAGCAGTGGCACACAAAATCCTCCAACAAATATGTAAAAGTGATGATAATTCATAGACAATGACTCCTTATTTCATTTTCAAAAAGGTGATTAACTAAGAAAGGAAACACCTGTGGAGGGCCTGGAAAAGGGACTCTCGTTTCGCCACAGTTGGTGCAGGTGCATCAACCAGGAACGCCAACAATAACTGTGTGCATCTGCCTAAGGGACATAGCAAAACACTTGAAAGCGTTTGTGAGAAACATATGGTTAGAAAGAGAGGGGTATCAGCAATAAAAGATAGTGTTAGGGAGAATAGCTGTATTAAGGGAAAATAAGGGGGTTTCTGAGGGAAAGAATTATTTGAAAAAGTGTTTGTAATATGCGCATAAGTATTTGTAAGAGGATATTTCATTGAGAGGTGAGAATCTGAGAGCTTTTGAGTGAGAATGGGATGGTACAAAGAGTGTGTGGGAAAGATTAGAATCTCTGTGAGGCAATGTTATGTTATGTTATGTTACGTGAATTTGTACTGCGCACAGCTGCCCCAGCTAAGGGGCGTCCTGGCGCATGGCAAGGTAACACGCAACAGCCACAGGAAACACAACAGCTAAAGAGAAGGAACCAGGTTAAAATAAGAAGGTTTTAATAGCCTTACGGAAGGAGAAAAGATCCTCCAACAACCGAATCTCCACCGGGAGGGAGTTCCACAGTTCGACTGCTTTGACCCGGAAGGAACGACCACCAACACGGCACAACTTATATCGAGGGGTGATAGTAAGAGCTTGTCCCAAAGATCTCAGAGGCTGAGTGGGGACGTACCAGGACAGGAGGTCCGTAAGAATTTGAGGAGCCATACCCTTTAGAATCTTAAAGGCCAGGCACAGTACCTTGAATTGAATTCTGGCCCTGACTGGCAGCCAGTGCAACGCTTTCAAAGTACTGGAAACGGGGCAGGATCTAGGAAGACCAACGATTGCTCTAGCGGGAGCGTTCTGCACGCGTTGGAGGCGGGTGACTTCAGCCAGGTTAGCCCCCACCAGGAGAGAGCTGGCATAATCCAGGCGCGATATAACAGTCGCCTGTATTACCAACTGCCGGGTGCGGGGGTCGAAGAACTTCAGGACTGGTCACAGAGCCTGGAGGATTCCAAAACAACAGGCAGCCGTTTTCTTCCTGTGCCCCACAAAACTGAGAGTGGGATCCATCCACACTCCCAGGTTTTTTAATTCCGTCACCGGAAGAGGGGCCGACCCAAGCTCCGAAGGCCACCACCTGTCCCCCCAGAGATCCGCCCTTCTACCGATGATCATGATCTCGGTCTTCTTCGCGTTGATCTGGAGACAGTTGGCCTTCATCCAGCTTGCCACCGCCCTAAGTCCACTCTGAAACCTGGGGGCATCCTGGTCTGCATCACCGCTGATCGAAACCACTAGCTGGGTGTCATCGGCATATGACACCATGGTCATGCCCCACTGCCTGACAACCTCAGCCAGCGGTCTCACGTATAGATTGAACAACGTGGGACTCAGCGAGGTACCCTGAGGCACTCCCTGTTTCAGAGGATGGAACTTGGACTGGAACGGTGGCACCGCAACGCTGAAGAAGCGACCATCGAGGAAGGACCAGAACCACTGGAGTTCCACAGTTCGGCTGCTTTGACCCGGAAGGAACGACCACCAACACGGCACAACTTATATCGAGGGGTGATAGTAAGAGCTTGGCCCAAAGATCTCAGAGGCTGAGTGGGGACGTACCAGGACAGGAGGTCCGTAAGAATTTGAGGAGCCGTACCCTTTACAATCTTAAAGGCCAGGCACAGTACCTTGAATTGAATTCTGGCCCTGACTGGCAGCCAGTGCAACGCTTTCAAAGTACTGGAAACGGGGCAGGATCTAGGAAGACCAACAATTGCTCTAGCGGGAGCGTTCTGCACGCGTTGGAGGCGGGTGACTTCAGCCAGGTTAGCCCCCACCAGGTGAGAGCTGGCATAATCCAGGCGCGATATAACAGTCGCCTGTATTACCAACTGCCGGGTGCGGGGGTCGAAGAACTTCAGGACTGGTCACAGAGCCTGGAAGATTCCAAAACAACAGGCAGCCGTTTTCTTCGTGTGCCCCACAAAACTGAGAGTGGGATCCATCCACACTCCCAGGTTTTTTAATTCCGTCACCGGAAGAGGGGCCGACCCAAGCTCCGAAGGCCACCACCTGTCCCCCCAGAGATCCGCCCTTCTACCGATGATCATGATCTCGGTCTTCTTCGCGTTGAGCTGGAGACAGTTGGCCTTCATCCAGCTTGCCACCGCCCTAAGTCCACTCTGAAACCTGGGGGCATCCTGGTCTGCATCACCGCTGATCGTAACCGCTAGCTGGGTGTCATCGGCATATGACACCATGGTCATGCCCCACTGCCTGACAACCTCAGCCAGCGGTCTCACGTATAGATTGAACAACGTGGGACTCAGCGAGGTACCCTGCGGCACTCCCTGTTTCAGAGGATGGAACTTGGACTGGAACGGTGGCACCGCAACGCTGAAGAAGCGACCATCGAGGAAGGACCGGAACCACTGGAGGGCGGACACACCCACCCCAATCTCCTCCAGGCGATGCAACAGGATGGGATGAGAGACAGTATCAAAGGCGGCGCTTAGATCTAATAATACAAGCGCCGCCGTCTGTCCTGCATCCATCACTGTGCGAAGGTGTTCAGCCATGGTGAGAAGGGCGGTCTCCGTGCTGTGACCAGCACGGAATCCGTTCTGGGTGGGGTCTAAGATGTTAGCTCGAGTGAGGTGGTCGGAAAGAACCTTGTTCACATGGGCCTCCACGACTTTAGTCGGCCAAGGGAGCAGGGAAATAGGCCGATAATTTTCCGGCTTTTCCGGGTCCAGGGAAGGTTTCTTTAAAATAGGAGAAACAACAGCCCGCTTCCAACTGGCTGGAACCGTACCCGAAGCCAGCGAGATGTTAATCAGGGAGAGTACCGAGGTACGACCCACAAACTGCTGGTCTGTAAAAAGGGCTGGCTTAAGCGGATCAGCGGGCGACCCGGATTTCACCTGCTGAGCCAAGATGTCAAATCCCTCAGATGTCAACGGGGGCAACACATGAAGCAGAAAATCTCCATAGATGTTACATAGAGTACCTGCCGGTGGCCTAGTGTCAGGGAATGTTAAGTAGATGCTCTGAACTTTTTCTAAGAAGAACAGGGCAAGAGCCTCACAATGCGCCGTGGAGCTCGTTGTTATAGCCGAGGCCCGCTTTGCCACAAGGTCCTTCACCACTTTGAAGATGGTTTTTGATGGGTTAGGGCTATTGCCGAACTCCGCAGCGTAAAAAGCTGCCCGGGCCCGGCATATAGCGCGATGGTAAATTTTAACGGCAGCGAGGTAAACAACCTTCTTCCCGCTGTCGTACACCTTCCGCCACTCCCTCTCTGCTCGCCTACAACTGCCCTTGAGTGCGCGTAAAGCACTGTCATACCAAGGGCTTGACTCCCTGGAGCTGATTTTCCTAGTCGAGATGGGAATCAGGGAATCAAGTGCCTTAGTAACCCACGAGCAGAACCGGTCGTAACCTGCATCTACGTCCTCCAAAGGTCCCAACGGCACTGCCGCGAGGACTCAATGAAGGTCCTCAAGTCTCAGTTTACTCCAGTGCAGTGTGGAGACCATCCTTACGGGAGCAGAAGAAGAAATTCCCGGCAAGGGGACATAGATGGCCACCGAAGAATGGTCTGTCCAGCCGAGCGGAGTAACGGCCGTAACTGTGGCCTCTGTCAAGTTCGTAAAAAATGGATCTAACGTATGGCCGCCTACATGTGTGGGGTGCAGCACTATTTGTTGGAGTTGAAGAGCCTCCAGATCGGCTAGAATACAGCACACCGTAGGGATATTCTGATTCTCAAAGTGCAAATTGAGGTCCCCGAAGATAGAAAAGTTAGCACACCCCAACGCCAGAGAACTTACAGCGTCAGGAAAGGCAGCCCTAAATGCCACATCGCTTCCCGGAGGGCGATACACTACCATCCCTGAAAGGGAAAACTGAGGGGTAAACAAGATTTTAAAGACAGCACTCTCGCAGCCTGCGATGTTAAGGGCAGACCAACAGCAAGAGAGACTAGATCTGACTGCGTGAGTGATGCCCCTCCCCTAGTCGATCGATTCAGGGTGAAGACCGAAAAATCAGAGGGTAATGCCAGATTAATAATGGCCGTATCGTCATCCTTCAGCCAAGTTTCCGTAATAGCCACAATGTCAGGGGCCTCATCTCGCATCAGGTCCCTAACGGCTTGGTGGTGTTGAACTAGAGACCTCGCGTTAAAGCTGAGGATGCGCAGAGCATGAGCCTGACGGCTGCTGCACAAAGGGACCGGTGGAGCCTCCTGACAGATCTTAACCGGAGAGTCCACCGCCCACTGGCCACAGGCGCACTGATAAGGGCCTCTGAGCGGGTGTATAGGTGCATGTATACATCTCGGGACAGAGCGTCCTAAGACCCGCAGCGTGGCGGCAGAATATACAATCATAGCGCAATCCCGTGTAGCCGAACCTGAGGATATAGGAATACCTAAAGGCCGCCGCGCCCGGCGCGTCCTTGGCGCGGACGGGCGCAGACGGGCAGGACTCAGGCACGACTCCGGCCTAGCGACGGCGTCCCACTGCGCGATCCCGCTGCGCGGGAGAGGACGACTTTAAGTAGGCGAGGCGATTAGCATACCGAGCGTAGAGACGCTCCAAGATGGCGCCCGTGGAAGATTTGGACAGCCCAAGGCAAGATGGCGCCCACCGAACCAACCCCGGGACCCGGACCCGCCAAACGGCGGTGCGTTTTTCACTTTTATGTGCAGGTGAGAGGGCAGGAGGATATTCCCAAGCAAAGGGTCTAAAAACAGGGGAAAACAAAAATCAAAATAACACAGATGGAAAACGGGCAATTAAAATAGACAGCGCAGCAGCAGCGCGACCTGCAACAAAGCCAGTACCTTGACCAGGCTACTGGTGTCGAGTCCACCTTAAGTAGGCGAGGCGATTAGCATACCGAGCGTAGAGACGCTCCAAGATGGCGCCCGTGGAAGATCTGGACAGCCCAAGGCAAGATGGCGCCCACCGAACCAACCCCAGGACCCGGACCCGCCAAACGGCGGTGCGTTTTTCACTTTTATGTGCAGGTGAGAGGGCGGGAGGATATTCCCAAGCAAAGCGCCTAAAAACAGGGGAAAACAAAAATCAAAATAACACAGATGGAAAACGGGCAATTAAAATAGACAGCGCAGCAGCAGCGCGACCTGCAACAAAGCCAGTACCTTGACCAGGCTACTGGTGTCGAGTCCGTCTTAAGTAGGCGAGGCAATTAGCATACCGAGCGTAGAGACGCTCCAAGATGGCGCCCGTGGAAGATCTGGACAGCCCAAGGCAAGATGGCGCCCACTGAACCAACCCCGGGACCCAGACCCGCCAAACGGCGGTGCGTTTTTCACTTTTATGTGCAGGTGAGAGGGCGGGAGGATATTCCCAAGCAAAGCGCCTAAAAACAGGGGAAAACAAAAATCAAAATAACACAGGTGGAAAACGGGCAATTAAAATAGACAGCGCAGCAGCAGCGCGACCTGCAACAAAGCCAGTACCTTGACCAATGGTGTGAGAAGAAGCAATCAGAATATATGTGAAAGGAAGATGTGATAAAGGAATACATGTGAAACAATTGTTTGAAGATTGTTAGGAACAGTAGTGTATATGGTGTGTGCATGTTTAGATTAAGGTTAGTGAGAGGATAGAGAGAACAGGGTTTTAGAAGTTGGACAGAAATGGGTGTGTGAATAATAAGTATGAGAAATGAGAGCGAGGATAGGATCTGAGATAGTGAGAGGAAGGTGGCGGCGTGAGAAGGGAAAGTGTGAGGATCATGCTTTTTAGAAAAGGAGGAAGGTTGAATGCTAAAAAGAGTTCATGAGAGTAGCTGTGAGAAGAGAGAGAGAAAGTTAATCTGAACAGGTGGATTTGTGAGCAGGAGAGAGAAAGAGGGGGGGAGAAGAGGAGGGAAGGAAGAGAATGCATAGAGGTAGAGGCAGGATAGAGATTAGGTTTGAGAGTGGAATAGGACATGTTACAACTGAAACTTTTACAATGCATGCCTTCACAATGCAGTTTTTACATCGCAACATCCAGTACAACGCATGATTTTACAATGCATGCCATCACAATGCATTTTTAAAAACAACAGTTACAACGCATTTGATTACAACACAAACCATTAAAACACACACCATAACAACACATAATACTTTTAGGGCAATAGTAGTGTAAGTGTTGGATATTGTAGGGGTAAAAATTACTATTCCCACTCCAGTGAGTGCAACAGTAGGGTAAATGTTGGATAGTGTAGGGGTAAAAATTACTATTCCCACTCCAGTGAGTGCAACAGTAGGGTAAGTGTTGGATAGTGCAGGGGTAAAAAATACTGTTTCCCATTACTTACCTTATAATGTGTTGCAACGGCATACGCTGTAGTGGCCTGCGTTGTAATGGTATGCGTTGTAGTGACGTGCTGTAATGGCTGCATTGTAATGACATGCGATGTAAAAGATGTTGCATTATAATGACTGCTTTGTAAAGGTAGTGGGTTGTAACGACTGCATTGTAATGGTTGTTTCCCGTGACAGAGAAATTGTGAATATCTAATAGAGGCAAGGGTAATATAGACACAGAAGGTGGAAAAGAGGTGGGGAACAATAACCAGCACACATTACTGTTTTATTTGCCTTTTTGTTTAGAAAGGGCTGTATTGTGAACTTGCTACCTCCTTCATCCTCTTTCCCACCACAGATAGGTAGGCTTTTGTATTGTTATAGCAAAGGCCTAGCATTTACAATATAAGATTCATTGATAAATGTGCATGTGAATGGAAGTGGTTAGGTCTACAGTAAGTTACAACATCTAGTTTGGAGGATATCACAATAGGAGCTATAGCAGTGATAGAATGTGTCCAAGTGACCGCAGCAGGAATCCCTGGATGTTGACACCGAACATCACCTACGTGAGTTAAGCACATGCTCCAAAGATCAGTCTGCAACTAACATGTCACTAACGTCTTAACTATACGTGTTTTGTGAGTGATGAAAGCTTGCACTTGTCTGTCCTAATGAATGTGTTTTACTGGTAGTGAAAGATTGCACTTGCTACCTTGTATGAGAGAGGTAAACTGCTACACTGCAGTTGTTCTGTGGGAAAGCAAATCTTTCACTGCTGATACCTGATGTGTACATAGCCTCTGCTGAGGAAATCTTGAAAATGCTGATGCCATAGCTGTGCTTGTCCTCTAAAAAAGGGGAGCTTGCACTGTTTCTCCCGATGATGTACCTTTTCTATAAGTAAGAGGTGTTTCCACTGCTGCTGCCTCGGTGCATGAAAAAACAAAGGATATATTGAATGCACTTGCAAAACATGCCCTGTGAACTAAAGGCTGTTTCACTATATTTGGTCCGAGATAGAGATCTATAGTCCTGAGAAAGACACTTTAACCCGTAGGGCCAATAAATGAGCAGGAAACATGTTGATGGAAAGAGAAGCAGGGCCCTTTGCTCGACTCTCCTGTTTTTTTAAAAATAAAAAATATATATATTTTTTGACAATTCACACACAGTGAACACTCAAGCACATGCATATTCCCGTCTCCAGTCTCCCGTGCACCCCCTCATGTCCATCATGGCGCATATCACTAATCGGGGATGCTCTTCACACCTCCATGCCATCTCAGTTCCACCTTGGTGAACGATGGCACTATGGCGGGGTCTCTGCACCCAAAGGGTTATTGAAGCTGTCCGTCAGTCCGTGATAGGCTCTCCATCTCCCCCAAATGTTTTCAAATTTCCTGGGGCAGCTTCGGCTTTCGTAGACCACTCTTTCTCCTTCATACATATATTCCTTTTTCTTTGAGCCAGATATCTCTTTTGGGAGTGCATTCCCTTTCCCACAACCTGACCACATCTCTTTTATCGACAACAAAGCCCAGCAGACAACCGCCTGTTTTTAATCTTGTGGTAGAGAGATAACAGTAAAATAAATGTCTACCTTATCCAAAAACAATTCTAAGGTAGGTCTGACAGTATACTAAAGGAATAGCATAAATGTTGAAATGCGTGGCTTAACTTCACCTTAACTAGAAAACTGATAACTATGCAACCTTGGACCTTACTGTTCTTGGATGTTTCCCAGTGTTATACGCGGAGCCCCTTGATGAAGCCTACCACACCAGGTCGGTGAGGGTTTATCATCCTTTGTGAGTACATTAATGTCTGGTAATTCCATAAGAGGTTTGACTTGTTTTCCAGGAGTGTTGCTCTTCTTAAATGTTTGTCTGTTTATGGAAAGAGTGCAACAGTCATTTAATTTCCCTTGCTCCCTCTTTAGTGTGTAAGCTACCTATGTTGTAACTGTCTATTATATTTGTGAGAAAACAGTGACATTCCTTCTGCTACTGACAACTGGACTTTATTTATTATTTGTGCTGGCTGGAAGCGTGCACTTCTGCTGTCCAGATTGTGCCATCATTGTGTTGCCCAGCTTGGTATAAAACTTTCCACCACACAAAAGGCAAACATGATTTGCATTGCCAAGGCTTGATTTAATGCATGATGTGATGAAAGAGTGAACCTTTATAAAATATGAGATCAGAGTTTAGTCTTTATATATGAAACACACAGATATTTAAATGGATTTGATCACTTTATTACATGATTAGGCTTTCTTATTGAAAGTTTCTCAGTGCTTTCAAAGCTTGTAATTCTCTGGAAAAAGGTCTTCTATGAATTAGTTTCCTTCATTCACAGTGCTGAACTCATTTGTATAATATTTAGCTTCTCTGAACAAATAAAAATGTAAAAACAGCAATTTGTATTTTTTTCAGTGCTAATACAAAAAAGGCTTTCACAATGACAGGGCTGCTCTTAGCACATTAATCAACACCCTTGACAACGCATCCATGCCGCCCCAGCCTCGATGCAAACATTTACCAATAAAACCTGTGCAGTGTGAGAAAATAATCATTGTAATCGTATATAGTTTACAAAGTGTCAGTCACCACTATGCAGCTATAGGTAGATCAGTTTCCATAGGAAGAGTGTTTTTTGTTTTGTCAAAAACTTTGGCACTATGGATTTAAGCGCCCCTTTCGACTGGTCGAAATAATGGCACATGTTGATACCAAAGGGCCTGGAAGTTCCCCTTGTTCATTTTATCGCATTTCTTCACAGGGGCATGAGAGCGAAAGTCAGAATAAATAATAATGGGAAGGAATCCAAGGGTATTGAGATTGGTGGGGGAGTTTGACAGGGGTATGTGTTTTGCCCCACTTATGTTCATACTATACATTAACGATTTCCACCCATCATTATCTTGCTACACCAGTGATGTCCCTCTTGTCAAAGGGAAACACCTTCCTACACTTTTACATGCGGATGACACCGTTTTAATGGCTCGGACCCCCAGGACATTACTTCTTCTAGTGTCAGCATTTATTGATTTTATATCTAATCTAGCTCTTCCAACAAATGTTGCAAAATCTCATATCGTTGCATATCGGCCGCATTGTAATCAATTGTCTTCTATGTAAGAAGTAAATAACTCATTAATAAGTGTGAAGAGCTTCCCTTACCTAGGAGTTATGTTCTCGTCCGCTGGAGCTTGGTCAACTAATATCGCACACAGTAGAATGTTATTTTCAATGGCAATGAATACAAACAAAGCCTAGCGCAGTATAAGCAGTTACTTCATAAAACGAAACAAGAGTTCTTTGCAAATAAAATAAATTCTGCAAAAAACCTAACCAGAGAATTATTCAAAACAGTTACAGCTCTAGCACATCCAGCCTCCACTTCCATCACAGCGAGTCAAGAATTGTGTTATGAGATAGCTAATTATCTTTGATAAAGTCGATGCTATTTTTTCCACATTTTTAGACTCTACACAGAAGACATCTCTGGTAGACACAGCAGTTCCTAGGACTGGAAAAAGCACAGTGCTTCAGTTCCATAATTTTACACCAGGTACAGTCTCAGACATCCATAAACTGCTGGTAGAGACAAAATTAAGGTCACCATTGGATCCGTGCCCTCCCTCTTTATTAAACCTGAACAAGTCACTTTAACTTTGACGGCCATTATAAATGCTACGTTTATGGAAGGTTATTTCCCCAAAGTTTGGAAATCAGCATCTATACTCTGCTGATAAAACCGAATCTGGATCCTAATGACTCCAATAATTTTAGACCCATATCCAGGCTTCTACTCCCTTCTAATATTTCAGAAAAAATAATGAACACCCAACTCAGTTGGTTTTTGGAAGAGGAGCGGGTGCTGGACCCTACCAAGTATGGCTTCCAGGGGGGACACAGCACGGAGTCTGCTTTCCTTAAATCCAATGAAGAAATTAGGACTACACTAGATCAGGGAGGAAAAGCTGCCATGATTATGCTGGACCTCTCTGTGCCCTTTGATACAGTCCATCATGTCTTACTGATGGACTGGCTGCAAGAGATGGAAATAATAGGTACTGCCTGGAATCTAGTCAAATCGTTCCTCACCAACAGAGTACAGACAGTCACACTTGGAGACTTCACTGCCAAATCCTTTTACCTTCCTTGTGGAGTCCCTCAGGGGTCTTCCATGAGTCCAACACTGTTCTATATATATGTGTCACAGTTAGCTCCCCTGATTGAATCCTTTGGGTTCAGTCTGAATTCTTACGCTGATGACACCCAGATTGTAGTATTACTGCTTCCAGATGGAATACAGGAGACAACATCCTACTTTCACGACTGCATAACAGCGGTGGACAGTTGGATGGCTCAAAATTACTTCAAACTCAAGTCCAATAAAATGGATGTGGTACTTTTCAGCAATGAGCCAAACTTCTGGACCCCTGCATGGTGGCCGGATTCACTTGATCCTCTTCCAACTCCCACTAGGAAAGTAAAAAATCTAGGAGTCCTAATAGACAACAAACTCTCTTTTAAGGACCAAGTGAATGCAGTGGTCTCGGCCACTTCGTACACTTTGAAATCCTGCAAATTCTCCAGACTGGATTATTGCAACAGCCTATGTCTAAATATCCAGGAGGGGCTTATGAAAAAACTCCAGCTCCTGTAGAAAGCAGCTGCCAGACTGCTTTCTGGCACTCCAAAACATGCCTCAATCTCAGTTGAGATTAGAAGGCTCCACTGGTTGCCTGTCAGAAAGTTTGTTTTGTTTAAAGCTCTGTGTGTGGTCCATAAGTCGCTTCCTGGAAATGGACCCCTGCCCCTGACTCAGCGTTTCCGCTGGTATGTACCGGGAAGATCATTGCGCTCCTCAGAAGCAAAATTAGTTTCAGTACCCTTCGTAAAAAAAGCTAACTGGGGTGGTAGAAGCTTTCTGGTGGGTGCAGCCAAGGCATGGAATGACCTCCTTTTGCCTCTCAGATGCATGACAAAAGTATTGGACTTTAGGAAGGCCATGAAAATATGGCTATTCATGGCCTAATGATTAGTTGCATCCCCACTGCGCTCAGCCCGCTCACAGGACATCGAGTACAGCACCAGGACACCTTCGGGTAGCAGTTGCGCTCTATAAATATCTATAACATTAACATTAACATAACAATTGGATCATTGCTTTTCCTTCCTCAACCTTGTGGTGGGGGGCAGTTGAAAGCAAAACTACAAAGATATGAGTCTCAGTGTGTCCCAGTGCCACCTATGGTGCCGCCATTTGGGGGTGTGTGAATTGCATAACTATACAATCTGAGGAAAATAGGTTTTGCAGGCGCCTGTTGGGGTTTTTGCAGGCGCCTGTTGGGATTAGCATTTTTCCCCCCAATGTCATTTGCCATAAAGATTTAAATTTGCTATACATATCGGATTTTATTCGAGTGAGACCATTGTTACTTTGGTTATCCATCTGGAGTAATGACCAGGCATTGCTCACAAGAGATATAATAAATGACTGTATCTCTTGCGAGAACGGACTTCGAATCCTGTGGCTGCCATATATTGAATTGGAACTTGGGAAAATTGGTATGGAGCAAGCTTTTATAACAAGAGCTTTATGTCCTACATTTAACAAAAGGGAAGTAGCCTCGGCTATTTATAATCTAGCTCTTGAAAATCTTCTTAATAATGTAGTAGGGAAACTATTGGTAACCTTATATTTGTCCCAGAGGGTTTCCGCGTTACCACCTGTTTATTTAGAACAGTCTTGTGGAGCTTCCCTACTATTTAGACATACTTCAGAAGGCTTGATGAAATGCCTAGAGGATGTCAAGGAGTGGATGACATGCTCCTCCTTAAAACTTAATGGAGACAAAACTGAGCTCATGCTCCTGGGCTCAGTATCACCAGTGTCTTTCATCTCCCTATGGCCTCCGTGCCTGGGTACCCCTCCTACCCCCAAGGAAAGCGTAAAAAGCCTAGGAGTATGGCTTGACAAAAATCTCTCCTTCTCCACTCAGGCCACCAAACTATCTGCCACGTGTTTTGGCCTACTTAGAACAGTGAGGAAAGTTCTACCCCTCCTACCAATGGAAGCCAAACAAGTGGCAGTACAGGGCCTGATTCAGACCCGGCTAGACTCGAACAACGCCCTGTACGTTGGAGCCCCCGAGATGACCCTGTGAAAGCTACAGGTGGTACAGAACTATGCAGCCCGCACCCTGCTACAGATTCCACGAACTCAGTCAGCTAGACCCGCACTGAACAGCCTACACTGGCTTCCAGTGAGGCAGAGAGTGGCATTCAAGGCATTATGTATTGCCCACCGGGCCTTCTGGAAGACAGGTCCAGGTATCAATGACAACCTAGTCACTCAATACCACCCAAAGAGAAACCTTCGATCTACGGAGGCCTTCCTGGCCGTGGTACCCAGAGTAAGGAGAGCCAGGACCGGAGGAAGGATGTTCTCCTTAAACACCTCTAAGATGTGGAACTCACTTCCCCTACAACTCCGGACTAATTCGAACCTACTCTCTTTCCGCAAACAATTGAAAACCTACCTGTTTGCAAGGTCCACTGAATTCTAATCCTCTCCGTAACTCCCAGTTCTGTCTTCATGCTTCAGCGCTTGGACGCCCATTGGGCAGCAACCGCGCTATACAAATAACAATACAATACAATACAATACAATTTAGGTTTTGTGCTGATACAGTAAAATATTTATTGTGTTTTCCTTCTGGGTACCAACCAAATCTTGCTGCTATACCCTGCCCATGCAATGTAAGTCAGCCCAAACCATGACACATTTTTTTACTGTTTTGTAAATCTTATGAATTGTATGCAAGGTTATTTTTGCTTCCACTTTTCAAAAGGAGATATCGCAACATTAGAAAGAGCGGAGCAATGTTTTCATCAATTTTCCAACTGTCCGATAGTGAAACATGTTTGCATGTAGGCTTATGTTTATGACATTCAGTGAGGGCATGTGGCACTTTATTTTTATAAAAATTTGCTTCTATTTCGTGTTTTTAATCTTTGTTTTTAATACATAGTGTCATGTATAGATATGTTTTTGTTTGATTTATAGTAATGCAACAATGTACCTATGTTGATGTAATGATGATTGTTTTATATGCATGTACTTTTATGGAAGGGTGAACGTTCCGAATAAATATATTGAACTGAACTGGATTTTGGCACCATTTGGTGAATTGGATTGGTGTCGTTACAACGCAGGCTATTACAACGCCTGCTGTTACAACGCGGTTTTTACATCGCATACCACTACAACGCATAGTGCTTTTAAGCGCTGGATAGTGATTTATTTAATTTACTATTCCAACTCCAGTCCCCGTGGATAGTAGGGAAGGTGTTGGATAGTAAATTAAATATATTCCCTATCCTAGAGCGCCCCCCAGCGCAATGCGTTGTAATGGTTTGCGTTGTAATGGTTGCGTTGTAATGGTAGTGCGTTGTAATAAATGCGTTGTAAGTGATGTTTCCCGGTGAATTTGCATCAAACTTTCCGAAAATAAACGTTATCTACCTCAGTTCCTTTCTGGAAAGTTTCAGGGTGATCCATGAATTTTAATTCTCTTGAAAACGTTTGGGAAGTGATACAGAAAAACAGCTGAACACAAATACACCAAATTTGGCAGATATCTACATCTTTACTCATTATTTTGTGTAAATCTATACAGTCTTTTTCGATAAACTTGTACTGAAAGAGGTGCTCAGTGGTCATGAAGGAGTTAAAACGTTAGGTATATCTGGACTGTTGGTGTCTAGATATGATTTTACCCTGTGAAAAATACTTATCCCCTGCTGAGATTTGATGAACCATGTTTGAGAGAAAACTGTTCTCTCTCATGGCTTTCTCTTAGTGGTTATAGAAGCTTCTCCAGAACCCCAAATGAGGGCGAATTGCACTTAAATGCACCCTATCTTCCTCAGTCATATGAGTATAAAGTCTGATATGCCAAGTAAAACATGTACTTCCTTCAGCAGCAGCAGCCAGTTGGTTTCCTACTGTTCTAATGCAGCTTCCTGTAGTGTTCTAATGAACATATAAAGCACCAGCATTCTGTATTTATAACAAAACCGTGGCACTCCTGAAGCCATCATGAGGGAATCAAAGCTGTAAAACCTAAAGCATTTCCTTTAGAAATGAACATGTGGGGATTCATTTTGTGATAGAAATTATGGTTAATGCTCTGAAGAGGTAAAATGCAAACACTTTTATCAGTGTGTTTATGAATTAGGAAAATAATGCTTAATTCAGATAAGCTTATGTTAGCATGACTAGGCTGCAGTCAGCTTGCATTGGCATCTATTTATATTTGCAGAAAGAAATGTGCACTTTTATTTATGTGAATTTTAGAAAATCAGCAAAATAGGAGCCTAGCTCATGGTCTCTGTATTAATTAATTGTATTGGTGTGTGTTCCTCTCGGGAACGCTGTGTCTAGCATGTTCCTGTCTATGTATCTTTCATTGTACTTTGAATGAGCCTTTCCTGGGATTAGCTGAACTGTCTATTGTATTTCAGTATTACATAAAATGTCATGTCGTTTCCTCAAATTGCTATGCCCGCCTCATTCATTAATATGCATTACAACATTGGAGTATTAAGAACTCCATTGGAGACAATTGAGCAGCAGCGACCTTTATGAAAATATGAAATGGTATAGATCTGCTTCTCTCAACTTTTCAATTTCCTAATACACAGCATCTGCCTTTCTTTTCCCCTGCCTCTTAAAAATATGTTATTAGACAGGGAAAAGCAAAAGGAAGAGTTTGTGCAGGCTCAGGGTCACTAGGGCTTCATAAGAAGGGGGGGGGGGGTGAATGCTGCTTGGCTACTGCGTGTCCCTGGCTTGGCTGAACTACAAATAGCAGTTCAGCCAAGACGGGGAGAACCAGGGGCTGACTTCAGCCCCCTTTCACAGCTCTTGCTGTAAATGTTCAGCAGCTAACAGCTGTGGCCCTGCACGCGATGTTAGGTGTAGAACATTCACAGCAAAAGCTGTGAAACTAAGGCTTCGGAGCCTGAGGGGGTTTTCAACCACCTCGGTCTCCGAGAGGCCATTGATTTTTTAATTAGAACATTCTGCCCTCATGGGGGGAAGGTTTTAATGGGTTTATAGCCTGCTGTAGCTGGGCTATACAAGCCATTAAAGGCCTGCTCCCTTTTTAAAGGCCCTTGCCTTCCGCTCGGGCATTGAGTGCTGGAGCTGGCCTTTAAAGCTATAGTAGAAGCTGGTATTCCAGATGTATCTTTTTGAATGCAACTTATAATAATAATAATAATAATACTGGATTTTATACAGCGCGAACAGCTACCTCGCGAGGAGGTGTCCCGGCGCTAGTAGATCACTGATAACCATAGGCACAAAAATAGGAGAGCTAGCGTGGCTGGGTGAAAAGCCAGGTCTTTAGCAATTTCCTAAAGCAGGGTTCGGAGGGGGCCTGTTGGATAACTTGTGGCAGGGAGTTCCACAGAACGGAGACGTTGGCTGAAAAGGTCCGACCGCCTAGCCGGGCCTTTTTTGCCCGCGGGATGACCAGTTGGACACGGTCATTGGACCGTAGTGCACAGCTTTGAAAGTATCTAGGAAGGCGGTTTTTCAGGTATTGTGGGCAGGAGCCATACAGAGATCTGAACGCAAGCGTCAAAGCTTTGAATTTTATCCTGTTGGCTACTGGTAGCCAATGCAGGGTTCGAAGATGCGGAGAGACTGACTGCTTGAAAGGGATTCGCAGTAACAGTCTCGCAGCCGCATTTTGAACTACCTGAAGCCTGTGAGTCGAGTATTTTGGGAGGCCCAGGTATAAACCATTGGCATAGTCCAGCCGTGAGGTGACAGTCGCGTGGACAACCGTTTTTCTACAACTCTCCGGTAAGAGCCTTAGGATTTTTCGGAGGTTTCTCAGCTTGCTAAGACAGCATCCGGCCACTTGTTGGACATGGGATGAAAAGGACATGTTATCATCCCATCTCACTCCAATATTTTTTGCCGAGTGACTTGGTGAAGGGGGCAGGCCCATCTCCGTGGGCCACCAGAGTTCAGGGGCGGGGGGGACCCTTGCTGAAGAAGATGACTTCAGTTTTATTGGCATTCAGTTTTAATTTATTAGTGTTCATCCAGTGTGCTATATCCCGGAGACAGCCTTTGAAATTTGAGAAAGAATCATGCGTCATCTCCGAGTACGGAAATACCAACTGGGTGTCGTCGGCATATGAAATTGCCTTGACACCCCAGTTGGCAATTAACGTGAAAAGAGGAGCCAGGTAGATATTGAACAGAAGGGGGCTGAGGGCCGATCCCTGCGGGACTCCGCAGCCAAGAGTTTTGGGTGTGGAAGAGAACGTCCCAAGTGCTACCTTCTGCGTTCTAAGTGATAGGTAGGAGTTTATCCACCCTAGTGCTCTGTCCTGAATGCCTATCTCTGCGAGCCGGCTGAGTAGGCTGGCGTGGTCCACCGTGTCGAAGGCGGCCGACAGATCCAGGAGTACCAGCATTGCTGAGTCTCCTGCATCCATCGACCACCTCACTGACTCGGCTACCTCTATGAGCGCTGTTTCTGTGCTGAAACCGGGATGGAAACCCGATTGAGTTTCATGTAGGATGTTATTGGTTTCCACAAATTTACTCAATTGTCGCTGTATAATTTTTTCCAGCATTTTTCCCGGGGCAGCTAGTAGGGATATTGGGCGGAGGTTCGTAAGGTCGTCTGGGTCCCCATTGGGTTTCTTCTTTAGGGGTAGAAGAGTATGCATTACTTGAAAATTATATTGCTAGTTTAACCCTATTATGTCACATCTCGACAGTAAATGTGTATAGCTTTTCAATTTAACACCCTATAGAAGATTATGTTTTTTGGATGTGTGCCATGACTTTCTTTGGCTTTCTTATAGTGCAGACTCTACTCTGGTCTGTCATTGGACTCATACTTAGTCTATTCTGGCTTTTCTTTGGAGGCAGACTCTATGTCGGTCCTCTTGATTATTTCTGGCTGCATGTTTTCTTTGGAGTTAGACATTATGTTGATCATTTTACATTATTTGATTTTAATTTAATATTGAGCCACAGATTGCTAATAATTACCTGACCACTTTTTGCCTCCTATAATGATCCTAATTTTGAATAACGTATTAGGTTTAACTTGGAACTCTGTCTTGTGTAAGTTCATTTGATTGGCTTGGACTCAGTCTTAGGAAGACTCAGATAGCCCCGATCATTAACATCACCCCTCTTAATTATTTTAATTAGAGCATTAACACATTGTCTGAGTTCTCAAATATCTTTCTCATTCATGTCAGTAAGGCATTCTGACATGCAGACTGAAACAAGAATATTTAACACCAACAGCAGTCTGTCAAATATTAAAATAATGAATGAATGAATCCAGTGACTTATGAAGCACACCGCTACTATGAGAGTGTCCAGGCTCTAGAACAAAATTTCTCTGCCTGTGTAAATAATCCAAAATGCTCATCGTCACTGATATTAGGTACTGCATACATGAAACACTGGCCTTCCGAAATATAATACATTGAAAGTTTTGAACCCTTATTTTGTAGGACGTTTGAGTATGTGGGTATGCATTTGTTTGTATGAAAGGTTGTGTGTGTGTGGTGTTGGATGCGTTTGGGTGATGTATGGTGTATTACATACCTTGTTTTCATTCAATTGCAATATTATATTTATTGAATAAATTTGATAATTTTTGTACCCAATGTACTTGTGTATTATATTTTGGAAGACCAGTGTTTCATGTATGTGGTATCTATATCAATGACGATTAGCATTTTGGATTATTTACACAGGCAGATACATTTTGTTCTGATTGTATTTCTGAGTTTCCCCTGTTTTTTCTGCCTGTTATAATCTCAGGGGTCCCCTTCTGTGTGAGTGATTGTCTAGGTGCTAGACCCACAGGCATTGGGACCAGCTTAGTCTTTGAACAGGTGGGTTTTCAGATGTTTACGAAAGGTTTAGATATTCTGGACACTTCTCAAAGCTACCGGGAGAGCATTCCATTGTTTAGCTGTTAATACTGAGCACCCGACCTGCTCTATTTCTTTCGTCTAGTAGGAGGGGTACAAAGCAGAAGGGATGAATGAGATCTCAGGGGTCTATCGGGACAGTAGGGGGTCAAGCTATCCTGTGTGTATTTGGTGCCAGTCCTGTAAAAGCCTGCATGAGCTACTGTCAGTCCTTTAAAAATCACCCTCTTCTTCACTGGCAGTCAGTGTAACTAGCTGAGATAGTAGGATAATGAGGTGCATTTAGGCAGGTTAAACAGGGGGCCTATGGCCATGTTCTGAAATTTTTGTATCAGGTAAACCAAGGTATAAGACATTAGCATAGCTGAGTCTCAACAGAATCAGGCTTGAATCACAGTTTTCTGGGAATCCTATGGCAGGATTTTAGAAATATCTTTAGCATCCTGAGAATCCAGAATGAGATTTTGGTAATAGCCATGATATGGGCCTTAATGGATAGTTCAATTTCGAGAAGAACTCCCAGGTTCCTGGCATTTCAGTGGGGGTGGGGTGGGGGGAGGATGATGTACACTTGGCTGACCAAGCAATGGACTAGCCGGACAAGGGATTATTACCAAATAATAGGAACAGTCTTTTGTCAGGGTGCACTGTAGGCTGTTATCCCTCAGTCAGCCGATCATAGCTTTTATGCATGCAACAAAGTAAATAGATTTTTCAGGCTCATTAATGTCATAGGTCAGTAGCAACTGTGTGTCATCCACATATGAGATGACACAAATGCCATAGGAATCTATGAGATGTGCTAGCCGTGGCATTTAAATATTAGAAAGCTTTGGGCTCCTGGCTGAGCCCTGAGGCACTCAATACCTGAGTTTTTTGGCATCAGAATAGCATGGATTGCGCCAAATTGTCTGCTCCCTGTCTCTCAAACAGGACCTCAGCCAGGACCATGCCTTCCCCTCTATTCCAATCTGGGCAAGACGATCAAGCCACTGAGAGGTCTAATAAAATCAGCCCTGCATTTTGACCGACATCCAGAGGGAATTTGATGGAGTCAGTGATTTCTACCAAAGTAGACTGTTACAATCTTATGTTATTTATATACACCTATTTACAATGAGATGCATTATTATATACAGCTATTTACAACGTGTCCACCTTGGTATGTTCCATCCACCCCATGGTGATAGTGCACTTGGTAGCTTCCTGTGAAGCTGGCCTTAGAATGTTCATGTGAGGAGATGTTCTTTGCTGGAGAGTGGAGCAGTGAATAAAGGCAGTACCCCCATGGTGATTGCGCACTTGGTAGCTTCGTAGCAATCCTGAAAGCAATTTTTCCAAACCTAGGTGCATAACAGCAATCAAAAGAAACACGGTCATTTTAGATGATGATCAAATGTGGAGCATGGACAGACTAGTAAGGGCTCAACAAGAACAAAATAGTCAGACCCAAAACCTTCCCAGTTCTGAGCACTTATCTGACGTCTCCCCTACCCAAAGAATACGCAAGACACCAGGTTGGCACAAAGACTTTATTGTTTACAAATGAACTTTCTTCTGAAGATATGTTATGTTAGACTGTATTGAGGGAAGTTATTTATGGCAATGGTTATAGGGGGGAAGATGTGTTACAATCTTATGTTATTTATATACACCTATTTACAATGAGATGCATTATTATATACAGCTATTTACAACGTGTCCACCTTGGTATGTTCCATCCACCCCATGGTGATAGTGCACTTGGTAGCTTCCTGTGAAGCTGGCCTTAGAATGTTCATGTGAGGAGAGGTTCTTTGCTGGAGAGTGGAGCAGTGAATAAAGGCAGTTATTTACCAGACGCCCCAGTTTTCTACTTTTAACATAGACTTCATGCTTTGATGTGCTCTAAAACCAGATTGAGGTAGTAGTAGAGGTAGGAGATTGTTGATGTTTATGAATTTAGTTAATTGGGTATTCACCACTTTTTTGATGGTTTTAGCTGCCCAGGGGATAGAGAAATAGGTCGAAATGTTATCATGTTATTAAGGACAGCATTAGGTGTTTTAATAGGGGAATCATGCTTTCTTTTTTCCTTTCAGAGGGTACTATCCCTGAGTGTGGGGAGCTGGTAAATGGTTCATGGAATGTAGATCCTAGGGAGTCCCCTAGAAGGCTCATGACTTATGGGGGAAGGGATCACAGGGTGAGCCAGATATGCGATTAGTGATTAGATTTCCTATGTCCTCGATTGAGTTTTTCCTGGCCATGCTGTGTGGCGAGGCCGATGACGTTGGTAGGCTTACTAGCTTGTGCTACTAGAAGTTGGCCCTGAATTGTCTGGGTTTTTGCTTTTAAAAAGTGCTTAGTTGGGAGCATAAGGGGGCTGTGTACTACTGCAGCTTATCACAGAGTTTTAATGAACAACTAGAGCACTAACATTCTGCATTTGTGACACAAGGATTTTACACCTGAAGCAATCTTGAGAGGAGCCACAGCTGTAAAACCTGAAGTATTCTTTTAGAAATTGATAAACTAAGGGGGTTCTCTTTGTCATAGAAATAATAGTTAGTGGAATAGAAAGCGAAAATGAGGGCACATTGTCTCAGTTCTCAAGTATCTTCTTCATCCTTTTCAGTAAAACATTCTGACATGCAGAGTGAAACATGTACTTTCAACACCAGCCACAGACTGTCAGGTAACTTCTCAGTGATCAACTGCAGCTTTACAACAAAAATCTACTGAGCAACTACAACACTAATGTTTCATATTCAAGACTAAAGTGAGGCAGTCCTGAATGGCACTTTTTTGGAATAGAAGCTGTTGAATTAAAGCCTTTCCTGAAGAGTAAGCTGAAGTAAATAAACACTGAAATGTTAATGCAGGTATGAAGCCAGAGGCTTAAAATGTGAGGGTAAGTGTGGGTTTTTAGTCATTTGAGGCATAGTGTATTTTTAAAGGGGTTACAAATAGTTAAAGGGAGAGATGTCTGCATAAGTAAGGGATCCCCTTTCCACATCTGTTTACTCAGCTTGCCCATGTTCCCAGTCGATTAACAGCTCTCTAATTTTAAAGTAGTAACATCTTGGTAGACACATATGTGCGTGCGTGTGTGTGCATGTGTGTCTGTTTATGTGTATATTTTTCACTATTGAAAGCAAAAGGTTAAAGTGACATACAGTTAGAAATGCAGCCAATACCTTTCTCTCTTGTAAAAAAAGAAACCACGGACACTCCAAGCTGCTACAATCTGCTTATTTAATAACAGATCACAATCCAACAACGTGTTTTACCTTCACGGCTTGTTAAAGGGCTTTAGTAATTTGAGGCATAGTGTATTTTTAAAGGGGTTAAAAATAGTTAAAGGGAGAGACGTCTGCATAAGTAAGGGATCCCCTTTCCACATCTGTTTACTCAGCTTGCCCATGTTCCCAGTCAATAACAGCTCCCTAATTTTAAAATAGTAACATCTTGGTAGACAAATATGTGAGTGTTTCTTTGTGTGTGTATGTGTGTCTGTTTATGTGTACATTTTTCACTATAGAAAGCAAAATGTTAAAGTGACATACAGTTAGAAATGCTAATAGGATCTCACCCTATGTTAAAAAACCTCTATTCATTTACAGACAAAACCAAAGGCTATAGTGATGTTATAGGTATGTGTTCAAATAAGGTACAAAATAATGTTTAAAAAACAAAAATCCTCTGAAATTCACCATTTATTGTTTAGTGAGCAGAGTATAATTTGCACCCCCACCGTGCACTACGTATGACCTCACAATTTACATCACTCATGACATGGTTAATTACATCATTGAAGACAGCACTGGTAAAACCATAATCATAGATAGCATAGGGTTACTGAGTGAATATGTGTGGGTTGATAGCATGGAAATAGGTTAAGCCCTAGAGACTAGTGTAACTGTGCATTTTAAAAGTTAAATCGTGCACTGTTTAGAAATCCTTTAAGTTTGAGTTAGAAGAAGTACTCCATGTTAAACAAGGTTGATGTGGGTTCAGACGTATATTTGAAAGTAGATTTTGACTTAAAGCCATGGCCTTTTCTGAAATAATCTTGAAAAAGGCCAAAGATTTTGTTGGCAGTGCATAACCCACCAGTGGATATTTAGGCACAGGATCGTGTTAAATAATTGTAATTCAGTGGTATAGACACATTTTATAAACTGTGCATGTTTATTTAGGGTACTTCAGCAAAGATTTTGAGGCATCATAGATTAATGTTTGATGTAAAAAGTTGGGTGTTCCACTTGGAGGTGCATTATCACCTACAGGTGTCTTTTTTATCATGTCTCTAAGATTATATGCCATTAAGCCACATTTGTGGCTTGTGCCAAATCTGTATGGATTTATGTTTATTGTACTGTACACCTTTGCTAGGATCTGTGGCTTTCATGGCCCATTTACAAGTGAGCACACTAGGTGGGCAAATTACTGCTTTACGTAGAACTTCAGATCATCATAGAACTTATTCCACACTCAGAAGAATTGTATCTGTGTCAAGATAGTGTTGCCTTATCCTGGGTAGCAGCTACGAAGGAGGTAGTGGCTAACGGTAGACAGATCACATTTTAGACCCTGAGGCTTTGACAGAGGAGACACTTTCTGTCTTCAGGCAGATACTCCATCTCTTAATTGAACTCTGAGAAGCAGTAACTACTGTTACCACCCTTGCAGTCTGCAGATCTTGGCCTTAGCTGGGGAGCATACTACTCTAACTCACACCACTGGACGGGAAAGACAATCCATCTGTTTTTGGTGAACAGATGGATTCATGTAGCTCCAGCAGCACATCTGCTGTCCCCACCCTGAACTGGTGAATGCTTGGTGCTGTAGTGCCTACTCTTTGCCAGTGGTTGCCTGTAATGGGTCTGGCACTCACCTTTAGGCACTGGGACATATTTTTCCTCATTGGTTTTGACCCAGAGCAAGAGAGAGAAAGGAAAGGAAGGGAGAAAGAAGAAGGAAGAGACAGATGGGGAAACAGTAACAAAAAGAGTGAAAAGCAACCTTCAAAAATGAGATAAATAGACAAGAAGTCAAGTGAAGAGTGGTGGAAGAAAGAGGCATGATTAGAAATCAATGGTAGGCAGCCTTGGGGATCGCCAACCCAGACATTCATCAACGCAAGGCTCTTAAGAAACATTTTGGTCCCCTACATGGATTATTATGAATGCTATTAATTTTTTTATTAATATTTTTATTTGCCAATAAGCAGGTTGAGCAGGCTTTTGTTTATAAGAACTTGTTGCATAGAGTTGGGAGTAAGTTAAATGCACTAAATGCAGGCTGTCTATTATTGGGGACAGAGATCAGATTGCACTTCGAGGTGTCACTTTAACACAGCTGTGCAGGAGTGGTCATATGTGGATCGTGCCTTAGAACTGCTTATCACTGGCTCTGAACAAAAGATTCACCAATGTAAACCTTCTGTATTCATTTCTCTAACCCATTGATATGGAGGAAGCACTTCCTCAGTCTGAGGTGGTGGACCATGCCAGTAAATGTAAAAAACAAGATGAAGCAGCAAGCCAAAGCACCAAAACAACGCCTTCCCCTTCGTCCCAGTATTCTTAACAAATGTATCTTATCGCCAGGGCCGGACTCTGAACTGAAAGCAGCCCTGGCAAATGTTGCCAGACCAGCCCCCATACGGCACGTAGCGAGCGCGGCGAGCGAAACCAACCTCTACTAGGGAAAATTTGGGAAAAAGACTGACCAAAATGATGCATTTTACAGCACATTTTTCATTACATATTGGCTGAATTGGCTTTGCCAAGATTTGTACCTCAGATATAAGCCTTGTGGGCTTTTCTAGCCGAGACACACTGTGGTTCCTCGATTCTCCTTCCTCAATCATTCATTCTCTTACCGCCATCTTTCCCTTTTTCTTCTCCTCCGTCATTGTTCCCTCCCTTTCTCACTGGTTTCCTTCACTTGTGTCAGTCTTCATTCCCGTACAAACTCACTTCTTTCTGTCTGTCCTAAGCAGTTTTCTAGTTCTTCTCTCTCCGCGCCTATTCGTCCTTTCTTCTCTCCCATCCCCTACTCCTCTCATCCCTCCGGACAATCCCTTGCCCTTCACTCTCATGCTTTATTTATCTTTCTCTTCTAGAAGTCTTTCCGCGCTTTCTCTCTCCCTCCTCTTTACTTATCCCCAGCCGCGGCCGACAGTGGGAGTACCTGCATGGCGGTGACGTGGGGAGTGGGAGAGGCAGGTTGGGGGGTAGTAATGTATGGATTAGGGAGTTGTACAGGTAAGTAAACATTTAAATAAATAAAACGAATTTCGTTGAGTGCACTGCATCACCAAATGCGATGCAGTGCGCATCCCAGCCACAGGTAACAATTTCAAGGAACGCCTACCAAAACCTTGCGTTCTGCAGGAAAAAAATAGATGACGGCCACACCTTCTAAAGGGAAAAATATCTTCCCTAAAATGCCGCCCACTGACTCAGAAAAAGTAACTCAATTTTATATTATTTGCAGTGCACACCACAGGCAGCCAAGTGCAGCGTGTTCAATTTACAGTGACACATGGTTTGATTCTGCTTAAATGTTATTGTTCCAAGCCACAGAAAGCACAAGTAAGCAATCCGCTATAAAACATATGTAATCGGTCACATGTTTATTGTGATCCAATAATGACATTTTTGGACATATATGAACGCTAAGGCCGAAAATAAGACACTTCAATGGATTTACATTGTATGTAGGGTCATGTTGCAGCTATAGAAGCACTGCTGGTTGTGCATTAACAATAGACAAACATGTGATGCCTCTACACACACACACACACACACGAGGCCTGCAGGCCAAAGCACAGATCGGCAGATTCTCAGACACAGATGGGTTCCCCAATTTCCAGGCTCAGTTGACCTCGCGCAGAGCCCTGTGGTGGACGGAACACATTTTTCTGAAAACTACGTTTTGGGTCCCCTAAATGTGACCGAATCATGGCGCGGCCGCAAGCTGTTGGACTGTAGACAGTGGGTTGTCCTAAACATCTTGCTACAACTAACTGGCTTTGCAGTCTTCTGAGGCTCGGTGTCACAGGCACACTGAGGCTGTCCGTGATACAAAGCTGCAGACAGTTTCTATGCAGGGAACTCCTGCTCGCCACCCTGAGTCTGGATCAGGGTCAGACTGGCTACCGGGCGGTTGTGTGTGCTGCTAAGCTGTGGGCTGATTTCGTTGATGGGGACCTGCCTGTGCTGAACAAAATTCATTTTGCATTTTTTTTATTTCAAAGCGCATGCAGGTCCCCATCAACGAAATCAGCCCCACCACAGTGAAATTAGCCCCCAGCTCGGCAGCATTCCAAACAACCCGGTAGCCAGTCCGGCCCTGGTCTGGATGGACAGACAGGCCTGCCTGGGTGCCTCTCAGTCATCTCGATCAGGGCCTCCCCGCCTCACCACTCACAAGCACTTTTAACTGCGCGAAGGTGAGCCGCAATGCGCATGATAATTGGACACCAGCAGGCAGGGAAAAGTCAAGAGTAAGATCGCGCAGACGCGGAAAGTGGACTTGGAGACATCTGCGCGCTGCGCACCAGCAACATTAACCTGCCAGTTTATATCATTACCCATACCTGCCTTCCTTTGCCTTCACCGGGTGCACAGAAGTGCACTGTCCTGACCCCAAATGGTAGTTGTGCTTTTTCCCCACCCTGAGCGGAGCGTAAGTCAGACAGAAAGGCGACTGTCTGCAGTACAGTCTGACTGACTCATGGACCAAAAATCCGGCCCAGCAAATCCGGCCCCCTCTAAAAAAACAAAACGGCCCCCACCCATCCACCCTACCGGAGGATTGCCCGGTGCCAGAAATGACCAGTCCAGCTCTGCTTATCGCATGCACAAACATAGCACCTGCTGTTCCAAAGATGCACCCTAAAGGCCAGGACAATTCAACAAACACATGTGGAGTGCGCTGCATTATCAAAAGTTGAATGTGTATATCAGTCCAATGATGTGTGTTCCAAAAATCTTTATTTTCTTCGATGACAACACAAACTCAATGTAAAAAAGCTATCAAGACGTGCTATTTGCACTCAGACTCGTTTGGGGCTTATTACAGACTTATATGTTCCGAGTGATCAGGCCACCACATTATATGACTCTTTGAGGACTTGATACCATTTGGAGATATATATCCCTTAATGGGACAGAGAGGAAACCTAAAAGAAAAGAAGCAGGCCCTTTACGTTCTCCTTTCATGCCTTCTTGACCTACGAGAAAACTGGCCCCGATGAAGTTTACATTCTGATTTAAACTCGTTGGCTGTCCTGTGTTTACTTCAAAGAAAAGTAAAGATTTTTGGAACCCATATAAATGATTGGACTGATGTACACATTAGACTTTTGATATTGCCATGCCATTAAATGTGACTGTTACAGGAAATTATTTACTAATCACGGTTTGTCTTTTTAACTTTGAAAGATGTCACCCTACATTGCCACATTGTACTCTTTCATAAATCTGGCTAATGAACTTGAGATGGAATATCTCTCCTGATGTCCGTATGGTAGATCAGTCGTTTCTGCAAGTGAGTTATGTTCTTCCCTCTGAGATCTGCATGACTTCTGCGTGAACTCTCCGACTCCATCCCAGAGAATGCATGACACAAGTCCTGCAAGCAGTCCCTAGGATACCGGTAGACAGAGGAGCAGTGTTCAAGGTACTTTGCATCTTACACAGACCTTCCCAAGGAAAGGACCATGACAACTACCAATTGTATTCAAGTAATACAAACAAAAAATAGGACACTGCGCTCCAGGCTTGCACCCCAGATCATCAAACCGCCTTCCTATAAGGAATCCATATTAGGCTCACTTTCTTAGTACAAGCTGCCATGCTCTAGAACTCACTACCAACAAAGATTCAAAACATCCCGGAGTGTTTGCAGTTCAGAAGAGATGCAAAAACATGGCTGTTTCTAAGATGAGTACATAATGCCATAGTATACTATTCTGAGGAGACTTCGTCCCAGAGAAATTATCCGTAGCTGAATGCAGGTACCCTGAGAAGCATGTGTCTTTGAGAAAAGTTGCCCTCACTCACCCAAAGGCGACATACTCTTCTCAAATTGTAGGATAAACTATTCCCTGCCCCACTGGGCTCTGTCGGCAAATGTATTAAAAGATCTCAGACAAAGAGCCCTCTCGCGGGACCAGCCAGGCATTGCAGAGTGGCCTGGTGAGGAGAACAGCCCTATGATGAAGCATGTCACCTTCGGGTGAGTGAGGGCAACATTTCTCAAAGGCTAATGCTTCTCAGGGTACCTGCACTCAACTAGAGAGAATTTCTCTGGGGCTGAATTTCCCAGGACCAGTATACTGTCATTTGACTTCGGTAAGTTTGTTTAGAGTGTATACTGGACCGGTAATCTTCCCGTCCTTTCTTGTGATATACACAATACCATAACCCTGAGATAGAACCTAGAACAACAAATTCCCCTTCAAGTACAATTTGCATTCCACAGAAAACTTGACAAGCACACTCTCTTCATGTTGGTGACCACTCTAACAACTTTCTATGTCCAGGTTAGTAATGAAGGGCAGACCTGTGTCTAGCCTGGTTGTTAAATAGAAATGTAAATTCATACATAACCTGCCTGGCTCTCACTAATAATAATTCTTTAACACTGAATGGTTGTGCAACTGCCTGTTGTACAAATGGCCTACATAACAATTTCCATACTGCTGCTTGACCCTCTTACATTCACATAAGAGAGAAACAGGTTGCATACTAATATCCTAATATTGCTTGGCCCTTTCACACTCACGAGGTAGGACCATTACAGGTCATGTCTGTCACCCAGTACTGCACCTGTCCACAGCAACAAACCACCTTTCATCAACCAAACAAGCATGGAATAACTGAGGAGATCCCTCACATACCGCTAGCCACTAAAGGACTCTGGGGCATATTATCAAGGGGGTTTATCTCCGCTTTTTTGGCTTTAAAAGCCAAGAAAGCGGAGATAAAATGAACTCCCTATTACCTAGGTGTCGCTAACACCAGTTAGCGACAGCTAGTAGGAGATAGTGACGATCTTGGGCCCCGCTTTGTATGTCAGTGAAATTTATCACTAATGACATGCAAAGTGGGCGTGCCAAGATGTTAGTGACTGGAAAAAGTCGCTAACATCGCTATCTCCTATTACCAACTTTTGGAGATATTCCCCCTAAGCGCGAATATCTCCAAAAGCTAACACCTGCCCCAGAGCAGTTCTTAGCCATGAATCCAATGGTAGGTGGATAACATGGCTAAGAGTATTAGCTCGGTAATGCATGAATATCGCTGACTTTTCAGCGATATTCATGTATTTCGGCCGATTATTATCGCTTAGGAGATAAACCTTGATCATAGCAAGGTTCCTAAGCGATAAAAATCGCCGCAGCTCGGCAATAAAAATATTGCCGCTAAGCCAACATAGCGATAATTATCGCTAGTTGTTGGTAATATGCCCCTCTGATTTTGTCAACCACTGCAGGTCTTAACTAACTACATACTATGGCTGCTTCATGACATCTCACATTGAAAATCCTATAACACACGACTTTAGAGATCTCTTGACCATTCTTCCCTCCAAACTATGCTTGCTTAACATAAACAAAAAATCTTAAAATGGACTTTGCTGTGCGTTAATTAGCTTAGTGGGCTGTCCCCATAAGGAATACCGTAAAGGGACCTTCAGAGCTGATAAAAGCTTCCAGCTTACTGAAGGTAATAAAACTGCAGCATACCACATTATTAAGGAGCGCTTCCCATAACCCAATAACCGCATCTCGGTGGTCATCGCTCACAACATGGAAACACTATCCATGTAGAATCAAAAGAAAGATATACCTTCCAACCATACATCCAAGACGTCATATCATGGTACCCTTATAGAGAAGTTCTCCACGTAGGGATAGAAAGTGCAGTATAAACGTTATACTACAATTAATGTTCCCTGTTTTCCGTTTTTACTGATTTTTACAGATTAATGCAGACGGAAAACCATTTCTTTTCTTCTCTGTATTTATTTTTAAATGTGGATAAAAACAAAAATTGGGTACTTTTTGAGTGATTCTAAATACACTTTGAAATGACTGCCAGGCCAATAACTGTGTATTGATAGGTAAGTGTGGAAATATACCAGTTTCAGCTTTATTTTTTTAATAAAACCCATAATAAATATGGCTAAATACAGATAAAGTTGACAAAAAAATAGGGATAAATACAGACGGAAATGTCCAAAATACTAATACCATAAAACCCCGAGCCCTAACTACATACAATTAATGGATTCCGAAACAGAACGTGCCCGCTTCCTCGTTTTCTTTATCCCTGAATTTCTTTCAATTTCCATCCGGTGGCGCTCGGACACCAGAGTTGTTTAAACTCTGCCAGCATGCGCAGCCATCAAACATGGCTGAATTATCCGAGGAAACGGGACGCGTGGAGAAGAGGAGGTTGGTGCTGCAGAGCGGTTTGCTCGGAGGGCTATCTGTCCCGTTTGCTTAATGCACATGGAGCTGTGCCAAGACCCTACCCCAAAATAAAACATAAAAAAGGCTGTAAAGTGGATACTGTCAAACTGAATACTGCTGCCGTCTGCAGTTATCACAGTCAAGATTCGGAGACGTAATACCCGAGGTTATGAATTAGATGTCAAGTGTGATTAAGTAGTGTCTTTAAATATGACGTCGACCGAGTGCCCCTTTGGAAGAGAATGTCACATCGGGGCCTGTTAAATCGAGCTTCAGGTGCCAGCCCATCAGAGGATGCCAGACTTCTCACTCACTCTCATCACTATGCCCGTGTAACTTGAATCCCTGAAAACAGTTTTTTGTCTTATTCGTCTTAGGTCTGAGTAAAATAATACTAGATCCAAGTAAAAAAAGGAAAAATGAAAACGAGAACAAGCACCTTTGCTCCTGCTGCAGGACAGTGGGGCGATTTGTGTTGACGAAACCTGTCAGGACAGCAGCCAGCTTTCATTACATGTCCAAGCATCTCCGCGCGCAGCAGCCGTGACGTGTCTGTTCTCGGTGCACAGAGTCTGCGTTCAACATATCATACCGATATTTTATGCTTATTTCGAGGACTAAAAGGTTGATTTCACATTGTCCTGGCTTGGCCCTCACACACACACACCACTAGACTTTTACATTTCACATGCATCCATTTTTCAAACCTTTATGTTTTAAGAAAAAGTACATCCTCGCAAACATCGGTCCATACAAAAAACATAGGGGTAGATTTGCAAGCCCCTTGCGCCTCTTTTACGCAGCCGTTGTGTTACTTTTGTGACGCAGCGGCGGCACAAAAGATGCGCCATGGTGCGGGGTATTTACAACGTGACGCATCTGGGAGATGCGTCACGTTGTAAAGCCCTGCGCCATAAGGAGGCGCTCCGGCGCAGTGGGGGCGTTCCGGCGCAGGAACGCCTCCTAAAAGTGCCTGAGTGAAATCTACAAGATTTCACTCAGTCACTTTTAGGCCAATGCTGAGTCAAGTCAAGTCAAGTCAAAGAATCTTTATTCGGTGATTAAAAAACACCATAAAAGCACACTCATATTTACATGTTAAAAAGTCATGAAACATTTCAGGGTTCTTTGTACAGTGAATTAACAAAACATAAATACAACAATATAGCCATATTTAACACTTAAAAGTTAAAGTAAAAACATTTCAGTCTTCTCCTCTAGTAAGCCTTAAACGAAGTGCTACCTTGATAAAGTTCATAATGCTACACAGTGTTAGGGGTTCCTCAGCTTTCTGTAAGAATACAAGTGCCTCCCTAGCGTGGACCAAATTAGCATTTTTCAAAATATTTACAAGGTATCTGCGTCTGGGCATTGAGTAAAAGGGGCAGAGTAAAACAAAATGAAGGGAGTCCTGCGGAGACCTGTTGTCGCAGCCGCAGGGCTCCTTCTGTTCTATTGATGTAGCAAACCCCGCTGGTGATGCCAACATAAATGGGAGAAGGTTCAATCTGAAACGGCACATCAGGAACCTATCCTGAGCATTGTACATGAGGAACAAGTATGGCTCCATACCTTCCACGCTCTTCACTAGGTGATGGGCCCTCACTGTCTTTTTGCACCCTTCAGCCTCATCTCTGCGTAGGTTTTTCCGCTCTAGAAAAATTCTCCCTACATGCAGTTTATTCTGGGCTACAATAGTTACAGGATGAGTAAAGAGGTTCCCAAAACCTAGCTCCTCCAGGGTATTCTTCACATAAAGGAGCCAGGGGATGCGCATACACTTGTCCCTTTTTAGGCAGTCCGATAAGATTTCTCTACTAAGTGTCGCATCAGGATTGTACCAGATTTTTAACCAAGCGATAATAGGCCTCAATTTTATCAGATCTTCTATATATGGTCTCCCTAGCTCCCTATGGGCAATCAAACCAGCAGTACTTTGTGGTACCCTCAAGAGTGATTTCAGATATTTATTTTCTTCACGTTGGATACTAGTGGTATTGACAAAGCCCCATACTTCTGCCCCGTAAATTACCTTGGAGCATGATACTGAGCTGTACAGATTTATCACCTGTTCCGGGGACCATCTTCCTAGCCTCCTGCCATAGCTAGCAATTGCCCCGTTAGATGCAATCATTTTACCACAGCGTTCCTCCACCAGGGTATCAAACTGCAGGGCACCATCAAATGTTACACCAAGGTATGGAAACGTTTTGACCTCTTCCACAATGTGGCTCCCTATTTTGTATGTAAATTTAGAGGTGGTTTTTTTCCCCGCCAGGAGCACATAGGATTTACTCAGATTTACAGAAAGGTCCAAGGCACTCATGAACCTAACAAAACCATCAATCAGGATTTGTAGGCTCCTTGGTGTCCGTGCGATCAGTACCGCGTCATCTGCATAAAGCAGAACAGGAATATGACGCGACCCAACCCTTGGGCAATCTGCCTTCAGACCTAACAGAAACTGCTCCAAATTATTAATATAAAGGGAAAACAAAAAGGGAGCAAGAATGCAGCCTTGTCGGACTCCACTCTTACAGGGAAAAGAACTAGTCAGCCGCCCCTCCTATTAAAGCGGACTTTGGCGGTGGTGTCACTGTGCAGTTCCCTCAATATATTAATTAGACCACTCTCTATCCCCATACTAAGCATCATGCCCCACAATTTTTCCCTATTGACGTGATCGAATGCTGCTGCCAGATCCATGAAACCCATGTAGATGGATTCATCACTAGCCATGGTATACTTGGCAGTCAGCATATAAAGGTTCAGGCACTGGTCACTAGTGGACCTCCCTGCCCTAAATCCGTATTGAGTGTCCGAGAAGATGTTTTTTTCCTCGGTCCACTCGGACAGTCTATTAAGAATTGCCCTCCCCAAAAGTTTTGCTGACACATCAATCAGGGAGATCGGGCGGTAGCACTTTGGGTCATCCCAATGCTGAGTCAAAACCCTGCGCCTGCTTGAAGCAGGCGTAAGGCTTGACGCAGCATTGGACAGATAGGGCCCCCCAGAGCATTGCTGGAGCTCTGTCGCGCTCGCGACACAACTCCAGCAATGCGTCACTTTTACGGCACAGATGCGTCACGCATCTGTGCCGTTTTAGCCCCATGGTACGCCACATTGTAAATGCGGCGCACCATGGGTGGCCGAGCTGCGGCGTACAATAACTGGCGCATCCCTGGGGATGCGTCAGTTATTGTAAATCTGCCCCATAGAACATGAGGGTTTAATTGACTCAAATCCATGATGTCCTATAAGAGTACATTTGTATAACCATGATTCCTTCACATGCACTCATGCAGGAAGGAGAACCTGTAAAACATGTGGAAACTGTGTATACACGACTGTCTAATAA
Organism: Lissotriton vulgaris; assembly: GCF_964263255.1. Taxonomy (NCBI): domain Eukaryota; kingdom Metazoa; phylum Chordata; class Amphibia; order Caudata; family Salamandridae; genus Lissotriton; species Lissotriton vulgaris. Next base: position 704,128,651 of record NC_141691.1, read on the forward strand.
TACAAACATTCAAAGTAGGAAAGTGCTTCAGTAAGTAGCTTTGAAGCTGGTATTGCTTGTCCTGCAAGGCATCTATGGGATTCTGAAATACAATTACTTATTCATTCTGGTTTCCCCAGTATCGATATTATTGTGTGTGTGTTGGAAGTGACCATCTTTTGTGTGATATTCCTCCATTCTTTGCCTGAACTGTTTATATTGACTTTAGGACTCTGCACAGTTTGCTCCTGCTAACCAGTTGTGGAGAAGTGTGGCTCACTGGTTAGAGCGGCAGACTCTGAAGCAGAGATCAGGCCCGGAACCAGGGTTCAATTCCCAACACGGCTCAATGTCCGTGGACTCGATAATTCTTGCCTCAGCGCCTACTCTAATCATGGGTCCCACGCTGCAACTCTGGGCAATAGCTTGCTTAATCTCCACAACGGCCCCAACAACACTGGGATGCCTGGCTTCATCTTGGGGGTGCCCAAGAGGGGCATCTCACAGGGAGAGCCAGGAAGGGTTCCACAGCGTTATACAGTGCCGGGACGCCCCGTTGCTGGGGCAGCTGTGCGCTTTACATGTATACTACATTTAGTTGTAAGTGCTGCACTCTCTCTCTTAAAAAGCGCTGAAATTGGCATACACCTCATTTGCACATTTAATTTACTTATAAGTCTCTAGTACATGTAGCCAGGGCCTGCAAATTTAACGCTACTAATGGGCTACAGCACTCATTGTGCCACCCACTACAGTAGCATTTTGAAGCATGTCTCCAGGCCTGCCACTGCAGCCTGACTGTGCAGTTTTTAAACTACTAATTCAAACTATCGAAATCACCCTTTTAACAGACCTAAGTCTTCCTTTTAAATATTTATAAGCCACCCGTAAAGTAGGTGTTATTGCCTAGTAATGCTGGGTGCATGGTATTTTGAAAGTAAGACATTTAGATATTAATGTTGTACATGTCCTGACAGTGAAAAATCCCGAAAAGCCCTTTTCGCTGTGGCAAGGTTAGCTGTTCCATAGGAAAGCACAGGATTGCATTATACAGCTTATAATGATAATTTTGGTTTGGAAGCAGCTAAACATATCATTCAAGGGCTCATTTTAATACTTATTGAAAATTCAGTGTAATGGTCAAAACGACTTTTGACTAACTATGTTGGAAAGGTTACTTTTTAAAAATGCACCTTTCCCTGCTTAAACCTCTGAATGCCTTTCTGCCAGTATTCAGCTGACACCTGACTGCTGATGGCTTCACTGCGGTGAGATGTGGATTGCTCCTAGACAGAGGACAAAGGGCTTGTGTGTGGGGAGGTGATGGCCTTTCCTTGACAGGATGGCCTTAGCCCTAGGCTCAATGACTAGTTACACTTCAAAAAGGCCTACCTTGTCACACGTAGATGAACTTGACATGAGGCCTGCTCCTTCTCTCTTTCTCTCTAGTCAGCTTTGCTTTAAACCCAGTGAGAGGGGAAGCTGTCCGAGAACTGGTTTGGAATGACCACAAGGGAGAGTTTACCTATTATCTTGGACACACCGCTGGGAGTGCCCAGAGTGCTCTGACTAAGCGAAGCAATGCAATCTTGGATTTAGGTAGAGAGGGACATTGTCAGATACCTTATAGTAAAACACACAGGAAGTGCTTTAAAATTGGGTAGGATCATCTCTGACAACTCATATCTCATTAGCTAGGGTGTGGACAGTGATTGTTCCCACTCCCACTGGCATTGGCATAAATGTGTCATATCCAATACCCTCCTTGGAACACTTCTGGACCTGAAAAGAATCAGAAGGACTGCCCTGCTGTCTGAAGAACCTGAACCAAGACTGGAAGTGCTTCCCTTGAACTCAGGATCCCAGAAATGACTCTAAGGGTCAGTTGGCTGACTTCTGGTTTGAGTTACATGGCTACCACAGCTTCCAGGAGCATTTTCTTGCTTTACAACTGACCAGTCTCAACTAGGCCTGACCTGGTCCTCTGTGCTAACCTCTGTGGGAGTGAGTCCTGACCCCGAAGTATTGTCTCCAACGTCCTGGAACCTTAGCTGTGGTCAGAATTTACTCTTTCCTGCCTAACTGAAAGCTTCATTGAACTCAATGTCTAGCATCAACACAAATGGCTTTTGTTGGCGGATTTACCAGATTTGACACCAAGTAGCACCTGATTGACAGGTCCTCTCGACTTGACACCAAGCAGCACCTGATCGATGGCTTCACTGTACTTGACACCGAGCAGCATTCAAGTAAGACGACAACCTTCATTGACGACATCAACAGCACTTGCACAGGGGTTCCCCGTTTTCGTTCAGTCCTTTCTCAGATCCAGTCAGTGGCCTGACACAGCTGACTACTTTCTACCTCCATAAATGTTTTTAAGTGAGAAGGTAACTTTGTGACTGGGATGAACCCGGTCCTTGTATCTGACCTGTGTTCCATTGCGGTCAGCCTTAAATCTTACCCTTGTCCCGGTCCTTTGTGACTAGTTGCCAATGGTTGGCACTTAGTGGAATTTGGCAGTGATTTTAAATACAAACTTGAAAAATTCCTAACACTGGTTCTACTAATTGGATTCTTGTCATTTTTTTGTCACCAGATTTATTAAAATATTCTCTATGTTTCTAAATTAGTTTGGGATTTTCTTGTGTTGTGTTTTCACTTTATCACTGCTTGAGTACTGCAAAAATACTTTACACATTAACCCCTAAGATAAATGTGGCTGCTCAGGGCCATAGCTTCGAGGGGTTGAGCAGGGGTTTATATAGTGATTTTTGTAATACAACCTGGAAACGATTATGATTAATATTTGAGTTGGGTTCTCACCCCCTCCACTAATCCTACAATTTCTTGCAATGTGCAATTTATTTGATCTAACCCCCTGCTGACCATCACTATCAGTATGGGAAATATTACCCTCAGGTATTTGTGTTAGTAGGGGTACAACAGAGCCAGAGTAACCTCGGCTAATAAAGTGAGATACTTTTATCCCAGGCACTGGCAAGGATCATTGGCCTGCGAGGTGGGATCCAGTAGATATTTGGGATGATCTCAGTGGCATTTCCATGCACTGAATGCACGGTAAGATTGGGTGGTGTAGTTTGTTGATTTGGAGGGGGACTCCGAAGATTTGCTATCATGATGAATTAATAGAATGTTATATCCAAGAATATCAATTGACTAAATGAGTGGCAAGTTTGCACTTTATGGTATGGGCGGCCTCACGCTTATGATATGTTGGGAGGGAATGTAAATAACAGATGGGCATTTATTTGGGTAACAGATTCTTGATCCTCCCGCACAGTGTTGCTCAGATAAGATGTATTGTATAATCTTGTCATGAACTGAGATTCCTTTGTATGATCAGAAGATTTACAGATTCCCCTTATGTACTTTCATTATTGTTTCCTTTAGTACAATTGTCGGTATTTCATAGTGGTACTATCCTCTTGTGTTGTTTTCTTTGTATAAAAAGTCGCAATAAAAAATATTTATAGAAAAAAAATGAAATGGATTTTATTGATGTGCACATAATATTAAGTGCTTGATTGAACTCGCCTGGGCTGTTGTTGGAGTGCAGGTGTTTATGGTCGTGGTCAGTGTCAGGGGAGAAGCATCCATGACCCCGCACAGGGTAGGGTTAGTTGTGAATCAACCAGGGTGTCTGTTAAAAAGTGGGATTACCAGACCATTGTTGTTTTGGGCTCATAGGACTAACCTGAGGAATTGGTGGTTCCTCGTTGATTTAGCAGATTCTAGGCATAATGGGCCTCATTTATGAGGCCCCTTGCGCCATCGGAACTTCACTTTTCATGAAGTTCTGTGGCGCAGAAGCCTGCGTGGTATTTATCAGGCAGCAGTATGCCAGTTTTTGTGGCGTACTGCTGCCTGATAAATATCAGTCCCTTTAACGCAGTGTTCTGCGTTAAAGGGGCGTGCAATGGGTGTTGCTGGGGGCGTTCCCAGCAACATCCATAGCCTTTTGACACTGCCCCAGATTTACGAGAAATCGTAACTCTGAAGCAGTGCCAAAAGCTTACGCCTCCCCAGGGGAGGCGTAAGGGAGGCGCAACAGGGAGAAATGTCTTTATTTCTCCTCGTATTTCCTTTTTCTATGTGTGCTGCATTCTACAGCACACATAGAAAGAGGAAAAGCCTCTTGTGATTATTTTTGTACAGAAAGGTTTCCCTTCCTGTACAAAAATAATCTTCCCCGCAACGCAGGCACCCTTGCACCATTGTGCAAGGGTGCCTGCGCTGGAGCAGGCAGCCCATTGTGCGCCGGCGCAGGGGAAAAGGACAGGAATGCGCCGTATCTTATAGATACGGCGCATTTCTGCCCTTTTCTTTTGCCGTAGGGAAGCGCAGCAGGAACGCCTGCTGCGCTTCCCTACGGCAAAAAGTCATAAATGAGGCCCAATGTGCCTAGCAGTGCTTTAAATGGAGTAGTAGAAGTGCAGGTGCCCTGTACTAGACTACCTGCTTGTTTCTGATAAGTGCCGGTACTCTCCAATTAATAGTACTATATCAATCTTGAGAAGTGCAGGTAAACCCCCCCCCCCCCCCCCCACCCCCCCCTCTCAAAATAAAAAAAGTGGCAGTGCTCAGTACCGGACAGTACCGGCCCATTTAAAGCACTGGTGCATGGGTAATGTACATCAGCGTGCCACTCAATGACACAGCTTTCCATTCGGATGCGGCTGGAAAGTCTTGTTTCAGCCCACAGCGAATTCACAGCTGTCATTAGGCAACTGCGATGGACGTTTCCGGGACAAATCGCAAAGGCGTGTAAGAATGAGCACCCCTGTAGTACTACTTCCGGTGCTCACAAAGGCTTCCTTGAATCTGCCCCTAGTGATATTAGAAAAAGCACAATTTGTCTGCGGGGTGCCTCCAGTCTGTGCATGTTTTGAGAATGGTGGTGGATATCTGCAGAGTATGCAGTCCTGTGAGTTACAGCAGGCAGAGCAGTAGAACAGTGACATTTTGAGAAATTTGCCAGTAAAGTGGCTTGGCCGCCACATTTGAGGTGCTGTAATTGCTTTTGAATCCACAGGGGCGAGCCCAGGACCAAGTATTAAGTTCAGGCAAGGGATTTCTAATCCATGCTGATTTTATATCTGTTTATGGATTTGGATGTAAAAAAAAAAAGAACCTTTAAAAACGATTTCAGTCTAGAGTGGCTTGTAGCAGCAAGGGAAATTTAAAACGTTCCAGTTACGAAACCCTCAACCGCATGGTACACTTATTCATTAAAGCAGGCGATCTGCATGAAAATTGCACTTTTCTTTTTGTCAATCTGGTAAACTATAAAATAAACAGGAAGAGTTGCATTTACTTCTTGGTTTATCCAACAATCGTTATCAGTGCGAACTGATACCACAAAGTCTCTTCAGCTTTGGAATATCGCGTGGTACCACTGGGCAGACAGCTCCTTTCAGTACATGCATGCCAGTCACACCACCCTTGACTTCAGAGACAAGTAACTCCTTAGTGGAAACAGTGATCCAATTATGTAAAATTATGCCAGGTATCTTGCCAATTCTTTATTTTATTTATTTTTTGCAGTTTTAGGAGTAGATTGGGCTTGACTGGAAGGCATTGGAGCACTTTACATTAGCCCAAGTTACATGTCCATGTTTTTTTCACGTTTTTAGGCATGTAGATATTAAGGGCCAGATTTGCTATCATTTTGTGTTGTGGTTTTTGTGGTGCAGACACGAAACAAAATGCTAGTAGATATTTAAAAAGCCAAGCAAGGGGCAATTAGCCCCACCCCCTGTGGCTTTGTAAAGAAATGTAATGCAATGCAGCGGCTTGCACTGCATTGCATTACATTTTATTCTGAAAGGCATTCCTTGGGTGGATTATGGGCATTCCCGTGCATTTATTATGGATTTCACACAATCCCATATTTACAAAGGTTTGTAAACCTGGGATTGCGTGAAACCATTATGCCTTCCCGAGGTTGGCATATCAAAGAGAAAATTGTTGTGACTTAACTGTTGCCATTCCTTTTCCTTAGCTGCATCTTCCCTACTGCTCAACCAGGATGAGTGCTTGGTAATGCCATAGAATGCACGTTTGCCTGGTGATGTGCAGGGCCGGACTGGGAACCAAAACCGGCCTTGGCAAAGTGCTCGGCCGGCCCCCCCTCCCCACTAGGGTGGGGGGTTGTAGGTGCCGCCGAGCTCTCTGCCGGGGCCGGTTTTCTGATTTGGTTACAGGGCCGATTTTGCAGCTATGCTGCAAAAACGGCCCTGTAACAAATCGGCCCCCAGGGGCCCAGAACCCGCCCCCACCCGTGCGGTGCATCGGGGGATTGCTCGGTGCCCGCTACGGCCAGTCCGGGCCTGGTGATGTGCTGAGTGTCAGTTGGAGTGTACAGACTGAGCAGCAGGGAGGCTGCTCCTGGTGGGGCTATCTACTATCATCTACGTCCTTTCTTACTTAACTGGAACTTACCTTGTAACTAAAACAAACATCTTTTTGTCTCCTCATTATTTTCTCTTTCAATGTGTGCTGCATTTAGCGGCACACATAGAAAAAGGAACATGCCTCGAGAGATTGTTTGGGTGCAGGAAGACATCCCTTCCTGCACAAAAACTATTTTCTTTGTAACGTAGGCACCCTTGCACAATGGTGCCTCCTTGGTGCGAGGCTGTCTGATGCGCTCCAGCACTATGAGAGAGCAGAAGTGCATCTTCATAATAGATATGGCACATTTCTGCACTCTCCCTTTCACACAACACAGCTCATCAAGTTGCCTTGCTGCGTTCCGTGGAACATTTGTAAATCTGGCCCTAAGTGATTTGCCCATAATCACAGGCTATTGAGCGGAAGCCGAGACTCGAACTTGGGGGCATATTATCAAGAACAGGCGATAAAATAATTGTCGCTTTTTCGGCAGGAAACTGCCGCTAAAGTGGCGATAATGGGCTTGATAATATGTCCTTGTGAATTCCCATAGCAGCCCAGGTTAACACCAGAACCTGGGCTGCTATGGGAATTCACTAGGGCCTATTATCAAGCCCATTATCTCCGCTTTAGCGGCAGTTTCCTACCGATAAAGCGGTGATAATTGCCCCTTGGTTCCCCAATTCCAAAGTCTTTAGCTCTGGCTGTACCGCATCAGTCTCTCCCATTCTTTCATAACCATGGCGGAACGGCGGAACGTTCCACTGAGTTGTCATCCACATGAAAGTGAACATGCTTTTGAATTAGAGACACATTTAATGTTTTTTCTTATGCATCTATCTGTTCCTCAGTTTGATCCAATCTGCATCGAAGCTATGGTAGGAAGCAGAGGAGAACTAGTTCCCAAACACGTCTAAAAGGGGGGAGATTCTCTTGTTATAATTATGTGGGCTCTGGTGTTTCTGTACCTTGATTTTTCACTGCGGGAACACTGAACCCAATTTAACCAGCTGCAAAACTCAGCAGCTGAAAATTCAGTAGCGTACAACACAGCCTGAATCATTTCCTGGGTCCTCGCCCAATCATCAGCCAAGGCATGTGGAAGGGGACATGCAATGCTGCCTTTGACCTGGTGACATTCCGCGCTCGCCCCACCCATCTACCCCCACCCCTGCACAGAATTCCTGCACACTATTTACCACGCACTGAGAGTCTATAGTAAACAATTGAGAATCAGGAATACCGTGCAAATTCCTCCTCTTGTTTGAAAGATTCCTGTCAGTATCGGTGTTTTTGGCTACGTTGAATCCGGCATATAATTCTTCAAATCTTCAAACATATTACCAAGCAATAGCGATAATTATCGCTATTGCTTGTTTAGAGACAAAAATTTACCGCTGAGCTGCGGCGATTTTTATCGCAGATAAACCCTGGTATTACCAAGGTTTATCGCAAATGCGATTAAAAACGGCCGCAATGCATGAATATTGCTGAAAAGTCCGCGATATTCATGCATTACCGAACTAATGCTCTTAGCCATGTTTTCCACCTCCCATTGGATAACATCGCTAAGAACAGCTTAGGGCAGGTGTTAGCTTTTGGAGATATTCTCGCTTAGCGCAAATATCTCCAAAAGTTGGTAATAGGAGATAGCGATGTTAGCGACTATTTCCAGTCGCTAACATCTTGGCACGCCCACTTTGCATGTCATTAGTGATAAATATCACTGACATGCAAAGTGGGGCCCAAGATGGTCACTATCTCCTACTAGTTGTCGCTTACTGGTGTTAGCGACAGCTAGGTAATAGGGAGATAATTTTATCTCCGCTTTCTTGGCTTTTAAAGCCAAAAAAGCGGAGATAAACCCCCTTGATAATATGCACCTTGTCTTTCAGGCCCTAAAGTGGGCAACTGGCCTGTGGGCTTGGTTCCATCTAGGCTTTTACAGAGAGCAGAAATACAACCCAGACGTAATAGGACAAGTGTCCTTCTTGTGTAGTCCTAGTGAGTTTTCAACCAGTTAATGCTCACTCTCAAGGTCCTTTACTCCAGTTGCCTACCCATGCATACCTGCATTATATTCCAACCAGTATGTTGCATAAAGGTTATATAGCATTCACTATGTCGGATGTACCATGTTACTCCGCATACTGTTACAACTACCTACCGTTACAACGCAACCATTACAACGCATACCATTACAACGCATAGCGCTTTGAGGTGCTGGATAGTGGTAAGTATAATTTACTATTCTAACTCCAGTCCCTGTGGACCCTAGGGAAGGTGTTGGATAGTAAATTATACTTATTCCCTATCCTAGAGCGCCCCCCAGTGCAATGCGTTGTAATGGTATGCGTTGTAAAAGTCTCATTGTAACAGTAGTGCGTTGTAACAAATGCGTTGTAACAGGTGTATACCACTATGTCATCATACCACTATACAGGAGGGTAAGTAAAGGTGAAGTATGATAGATAAATACAATAGTGAGTAGTGTTCTGTAGATGATGTAGAGGTAAAAATATTACTGATATACTTACCATGAGGACCTAGTGTTAGGTGATCCATGGGATGTGTAAGATCTTTATTTCAATATTTCTGACCTTGCTTTAGTATCAAACAACCTCTCCACTTTGAGAATTCTGCCTACTGAAATTGCAACATTGTACGTAGGGATACACCTATAAGTACAATAGATTTGGAGAAACCGTGTCAGATAAAACCAAATTCCCCACCCTGGATTATCCAGGGTGACTTCCACTTCCGGATGAAATATGATTTTGTTAGATTTTTTCCAGACGTGAGGATTCCTTGCACGAGAGGTTGAAATAGGTACATGGATGATTAGACAGAAATCATGGTATTTGCAGCCATCTGCACGTATCAGACTGTTCAGGGTCAGATTCAGCGGTCACTGACTTCATGGGGGCTCTAACCTTTTGCACAAAGAAAGAAAAACAAAGCAGTGACCTTTTATGTAAAGAAAGGAGAGAGAAAGAGATACCCATCTAGTGGCAACATTTCACATTGTGAACCCAGAACTCCTGGGGCCTCATTTATGACTTTTTGCCGTAGGGAAGTGCAGCAGGCCTTCCTGCTGCGCTTCCCTACGGCAAAAGAAAAGGGCAGAAATGCGTCGTATCTATAAGATACGGCGCATTCCTGTCCTTTTCCCCTGCGCCGGCGCACTATGGGCTGCCTGCGCCAGCGCAGGCACCCTTGCACCATGGTGCAAGGGTGCCTGCGTTGCGGGGAAGATTATTTTTGTACAGGAAGGGAAACCTTTCTGTACAAAAATAATCACAAGAGGCTTTTCCTCTTTCTATGTGTGCTGCAGAATGCAGCACACATAGAAAAAGGAAATACGAAGAGAAATAAAGACATTTCTCCCTGTTGCGCCTCCCTTACGCATCCCCTGGGGAGGCGTAAGCTTTTGGCACTGCTTCAGAGTTACGATTTCTCGTAAATCTGGGGCAGTGTCAAAAGGCCATGGATGTTGCTGGGAACGCCCCCAGCAACACCCATTGCACGCCCCTTTAACGCAGAACACTGCGTTTAAGGGACTGATATTTATCAGGCAGCAGTACGCCACAAAAACTGGCGTACTGCTGCCTGATAAATACCACGCTGGCTTCTGCACCACGGAACTTCATGAAAAGTGAAGTTCCGATGGCGCAAGGGGCCTCATAAATGAGGCCCCTGGGATCAATCCTGGCTTCCTCACTTGACCAAATTGTGCTTTTTTCTTTATTAGTACACAAGAATACCTTCAAAATACATGAGTTCAGTGTGTGTGCTGTACAGACGCCTTTTGTTTTATTTGTTATACCATAATGCTGCTTCACATAATAAGACACTAGGCCACACACAGGGGACACATGACAACTGACTTTCCTCTTGGTTCACTGCTGGCATTGTAGCTGTGGGGGTGGAAAGTGGTACAAAAGTTTCTAAGTTCATGTTTTAAAAAGTATCACAATAACTTTTAACAAATATCTTTCAATGCAGTGGTATAATCTGATGTACTAAGGTGAAACGCATCAGCATGTTAGAGAAATACTTTTGGTTTCATCTTGAAGATACTTGATCATATTCTCACAGGATATCTGTTGATTGATTTGCAAGCTGAATATTTCCAAGGCGTGTCTAGGATGCGGGCTCTTAGAGCCCCACCAGACCCTTGGCTCATCCCAACTCTGTTATGTTATGTGTATTTGTAAAAACACACTACCACCCGTAAGGGTATCCTGGTGCTTCAGGTTAATTTGTTGGCTCACCTACCTCTGCTTGTAGCTGATGACCCGGTATACAACCTTTAGCACGCATTTTTTACAACGCACTACCATTACAACGCAGGCATTACCACGCATACCATTACAACGCATTGCGCTGGGGGGCGCTCTAGGATAGGGAATAAGTTTAATTTTCTATCCAACACCTTTCCTAGTGTCCACGGGGACTGGAGTTGGAATAGAAAATTATACTTACCACTATCCAGCACCTCTAAGCGCTATGCGCTGTAACGGTATTCGTTGTAAATACCGCGTTGTAAAGGTATGCGTGGTAAAAGTATGCGTGGTAACGTCATACATCCGATGACCCTGAAACCTGCATCTTACAACAGCAATATTCATATGCATAAGGGTCATACTAACTTAGTAAAAATATGTATTTGCTGCTGTAGCTAAAACTAGCTTAAAACTAGATTTGACACTCAGCCCTTCCCGAGCTAGAATACTTATCCTTGGCTAGAAGAATTAACAACCCTGGATCCAAGAAAAATGGCCTGCCTGTGAGCAAAAGAAAGGCCAATGGGTGTTAACTGTTGGCTAAGTTATCAGGGATTTTCTATGTGGGAGTGAGCAGGAACAAATGGCAGACCTAAGAGCACTACATCCAGTCTCAGTAGGGTAAAGAATCAGTTTTGACCCTTTCAGATGAGAGGACAGCTCCTCTCTAAGTAGGATAGAGGCTAAGGAGCTAAAGGGAAACCTGATTGGAGACAGATAGGTTCTGCCATCTTGAAACAGGAGCTCTTACCTATGAATAAAAATAACTCTAAGAATGTTAAAGAAGTGGATGGTTCCAACCTATCCCGAGTTATAGTCAGTTTTCTTATGCATATGATTTCTATGGTTAATTTTAGGAATCATCAAGAGAAAATTGGGTTTGATCTGAATAATGATCCTCAGTATGGGGTGATTATACTTATGCACTAGTTAACCATGCATAATTCTTCTACTGATTGGGCTGTTCAGATGAATTCCGATTAGTATGAGAATAACTGTTAGGTTCACTATCCAACAATAGATAGTCTTCCCTCCAAGCTCCTTGCAAGAGTGGGCTTTTTGCCAGCTGTTGGGTGTGCTGCTTCTTTACCTCTTTGTTATCAAGAATTTATTGAAATTTTCAATAAGAAAAATGCAAATGAATTACCTCCATCCAGAAGTTTTGATTGCAGGAGAGATTTAGAACCAGTTGCACACATTCCTTGTAGTCCAGTGAGAGCACTCACAGATTCAAAGACAGAATATCTCTGGCACTAAGTAGATGTCAATTTGGCTAATCCTTTTTTTAGACTTTCAAAGTATCCAGCTTCTTCAACATTGTTTATGTAATCATGAAAAGCGGTGAGTTGAGGTGTATATTGCAGAGTTCTATACAAAATTATTGCGAAGAATTATTACCACATGCCCCTGATATCTCTTGTATTAGGTCAGATTATAAAATATTCACTAAGTTGGTTTTAAAAAGAGCTTAGTATTTTAGTGAACGTATTGCCGAAAGGCGGGGATCCATTTGACTATTCCTCACTTGAGTCCTTGTCCATATACCTTGGGGCTTATTTATGAGCCCTCGAGTCACTTTTGCGCCGCCGGTGCATCACTTTTTGTGACGCACCAGCGGCGTAAAAAATGCATTTTGTTGCCTCATATTTACAAAGTGACGCCTCTATGTAGAGGCGTCACTTTGTAAATCCCTGAGCCACATTATACATGCACCAGGTATAATGTATGCAGGGTGGGCATTTTGACGCAAGTAAGCCTCGTAGAGGTGACACAGTGAAATCTATAAGATTTCACTGCGCCACTTCTAGGATGCAAATGCGTCAATATCTTATGGCAGGCGTAAGACTGACGCAGGCACATTTCACATGGGACTTGTGTGAAATGACCCATTGCAGGAGTTGCGTCACTTTTGTGACACACTCCAGCAATGCGTCACTTTTGCGCCTACAGATACATCAGAAATACTGACGTATCTGTAACTCCTTGCAACATGATGCGTCATATTGTAAATATGACACATACAGCATGTCGCAAGGAGTTTGCAATGAAAAGTGACGCATTAATGTTTTCACGCAGCGATGCGTCACTTTTCATAAATGACGTCCCTAGTGTGTCTGGTTGGGCTCAACCATGGTGGCCAAGGAAACTCTTTGGTTCTTGGGTGGGATCCTACATATAAAATAGTCTAGGGTGTCCTGATGGTTAATTTTATTTTTATAAGGCAACCCAGATGGAGTAAAAAGCAAGTGGGGATGCACTAAGAAAATGAGTATCCTCGGTATCCCTGGGTCAACAGGTTTCAGCCATCACACCAATGCATCACAGGGCTAGTTGGCTCTCATCATGATCTCATAAGGATCCCGTTAGTATCATATTTGTGTTCATTCAACTGTGAAACTTCCATTCACCATACTCATACATGCCATACATATCAACCCATTTGGTCCCTATGTTCGCATTAAGTCAGTCAGTCAAACAAGCTTTATTCGACGATTGTCATAAAAGCATTACATTAAAACAATTCATGCAATTAAAAAAGAGATAAAATTCACACAGAAATGCTACAAAAGCTAAAATCCATCAAGATAGGAGAATCTCATCAAAACTAAGTACATCAGGAATCATAAAATCAATCATAGAATTACTTATCCCTTTAAACATTTGCTTCTAATGACCCATGCCCATCCCAAAAATGTGGCAACTGCTATATATATTAGGGGGTTGGGATTTGTGCAGATAATTGTAAGGGCCAGTAGTCCACTCCGAGTGCCCAACAGTTTACCCATTGGACGCAACCATGCTCTACCCGGGGATTAATATGCTTGACATTCGAAGAGCAGGTGGCAAATTGTTTCCTTAGAATTCGGGCAGAGTGGGCATGAGGGATTTCCACCACTAGACCACCTGGATGTAAATGGTCTGACAGGAATACTGCCGAGTCTCAATTGGAAATAAAGTTTTCTGTCCAGTAGTTTGGTTATGTCGTCCCAGAATGGCTCAAATAACGTCTCATTCTTGAACTCCATAAAAACCCAGTTAATGAAAGTGGGGGAGTGGACCTGAACAATTTGGAGAATATCATTCCCCAGTACATGCCCTTTAGGGCTTTTTTTGACGGAAATGTAGCATTCGTCGGGTCCTCCCATGCCTCCACCAGGCCCAGCTCTCTGAGAATCGCTCCAATTCCAGGGAGCCATTTTATCTGGTGGAAGACATCATTTCTGATATTATCGAGGAGGCCCCTTGCGAATATTTCCAGTTCCGGCGTGACCCATATTCGCCTCCAGTATAATACTGGGCGAAGGTTTGCAATAATCTTGATTGGTTTCCTGCCTAGGTCCTGAAAGACAGGCCCCATAGGGGTACTTTGTGGTAACATGGTAAGTTTACGCAGAAAGCTATTTTCTGAACATGTTAACTTACTTAGGTTTCCGTGCCCCCAGATTTCTACACCATAAAGGGCTGCACTTATAGCCTTCACTTTGTAGACCATAATTGCAGGGGCCACTGGTTTAGTCAAGGACTTGGCATGTTCTCTGTTCAGTACCCCAGCAAGTTGTCTATGTTTTAGGGCTGCAAGATCTATCTGTTCGTTCCATCGCAGGTCATGCTGGATGGTTACACCCAGATATAAAAATGATTTTACTTGTTCCAGGGGTTGTTTGTTCATTAGTATTTTCCCTCTAAATGACTTGTGCTGGTTAAAAGACATGAATTTTTATTTTAAAACATTGATTTCAAGCCCCTGGTTAATACAAAAGGTTTCAAAGATCCCAAGCGCTTTTTGCAAGCCACTCGGGGTCTTGGAAATGATAAGGCAATCGTCGGCGAACATTAAAATAGGTACTTTGGCGACTGCTAAGATTGGAGCATCAACGTTTGCCTCAATCAGGACCTTTGCCACATTGTTGATATAGAGAGAGAAGAGCTTTGGAGCTAGCACACAGCCTTGGCGCACTCCTCTCTCTACTGGGAACTGGTTGGTGACACTTCCAGGGGGTCCCCATCTTATTTGGGCATAGTTATGCTCGTGTAGTTTCACAATCAGGGAAAAGGAGGGTGAGAGGCATGCCCATATCTTTCAAGCTACCCCCCCCCAATTGGACAACCTTCCAATAGAGCATGGCAAAGTGTAGGACTTGGTCAACTGTGCTTATGCAGGCCTTGAACCCTGCTTGAAGATGAGACAGAATTCGCATCTCACACTCCCACTCAAGAACTTTGTTTAGTACCAATCTGCCATAAATCTTTTGGATGGTGTCGATTAAACTAATGGGGTGGTAATTGCCTGGGAGCGACTTGTCGCCTTTTTTAAATACAGGGATTATTTCTACCCGTTCCACGATTCAGGCATTGGTGATCCTTTGGCTATCAGGTTTGCCAATAGTAAAATGTACTTTCCCCATGGTTCTCTGTCATGCAGGAAGATATCAGCTGGAACACCGTCTATTCCTGGCGCTCTACCAGGTGTAACGGAGTCTAGCGCACATTCAATGTCCCTGATAGTGAACGCGTCTTCCACCCAGGGGGTACATTCCATTCTCTCTCTTTGCTCTGTGGGCAAGTCCTGCCCTTTAGCATATTGGGGCTTAAAATAGGGCACCCAGTCTCCTTGGGCCACCCAGTTTTGAGGCTTTTCTGGGCAGCCTCCTGACCCCCATTTTACTAAATCCCAAAATTGTTTGGAATTCCTGGTTGTGCTAGCCTCCTTTAGCTCCCTCCACCTTTTTTCATCCCAGACACGCTTAGATTTTTGTATAACAATTTTATATGTGCTCCTGGCTAGACAAACACTAGCGCTAGAACCGGTTTTAATAGCCTGTCCTAGGTCAGACCTGGCCTTCCTACAATCATCGTTATACCACCTAGGGGAATAGTTGGTTGGAGTTTTATTTGGGTTATATGTTTTAACAAATAGGTCCTTTATTTGAGAAAACAGAGTTTCGTGTATCTTGACGACACTATCTCTCGATACAGTTGAAACATCATGGACAGTGCAGGCGCTCAGTTCCTTAGTAGCTCCATCTAGATTTTTTAGAATAAAATCAAGGTTTGACTGACTTTGGGCTACTTTGGCCCTCTTTAAATGACGCGTATCATTTGTGAGGAGGACAGCCTGGGGAATTGCATTGCTCAGTTCCTCTACTGCGACTGGCACTTTCCAATATGAGAAAGTCATACATAGGGGGTTGTGGTCGCTCTCAAGGCAATCGACAACCACCTTGTCATCTAAGTATTTCCACAGCTCAAGATGGACTAAAATGTAATCAATTCTACTTTCTCTATTGCCACTCTTAAATGTGACAGCACCCATCTTGTCTTTGGGGGTTCTACCATTAGCCGCCCTTATCCCTTTATTTAGACAGATGGAGTTAATCTGAATAACCAGATCAGTCCACCTCTTAACTGGGATCAACTCAACCTTGGGAACTCCCCACTGGCTGTCCTGTTCCTCTAAAATATAGGAATCGTCACTTGATAGGGGTTCAAAATTTACATTAAAATCTCCTCCTACAATCATCCGTGAGTGTGCGGAGTATTTATCCATAAGGTCATCAAGTGCAACAAGAATGCCAGACTTCTGTCCCCCTGTGCTCCTAGCATAAACATTATAAATTTCCAGTGTTTCTGTCTGGTTATAAGTGAGGGAAAAGGATCTGGATATCCTTGTGACTCTTCGGGAACTCCTTTACAATGATTCCAGAGTCCTGCTTGACCCAGATTGTGAGGCCGCCTGAAGGTCTTCCATGATCACTCCTTTCAGCAGGGACGCTAAAATTTAAAACCCCCTGGAAGTGCTGGGGGGCAAGGAGCCAAGTTTCTTGAAATACACAAATGGTAAACAGTCTAACAAACAGGGCCCACTCCGGGCTTTGCATCTTACCACTTAACCCCGCAACGTTCCATGACATTATAGAACCAAAGGCATCAAAACCCAGTAGGGTGCGTGCTTCATGGCTTAGATCTAAAAACCTTTTATCCCCTGTAACCACCTTGTGATCTGGTGTTACAGAGGGTATACCCATCGAGGGGCCCTGGGGCATAGTTAAGGTATCTGATGCTATGTCAGTACAAGGGTTGGATTCAGACACGTCTGGTAGGAGTCAATCATTATAGTCCAGACTAGACCCAACCACACCTGTCCTTGGTATTTGGTTTCCCCTGTGACTTGTCCACTGTTGCGGTAATGAGGATCTCATTTGAATAAATGAATGATCGGAGGAACAAGATCTAAACTCTAGCAATGTAAGATTGTTAGCTAGGTCTTTGTGTTTAAGTGTGAGTACTATGCAGTCAGTTTCACATCCTGGGTGTGAGAGCCTAATAGCCCTAACGATGTCTTCCCTTATCACGGAACAGCATCCTCTAGTATGCCTGATCCAGTGGATAGCTTTATTTATCAGGGAATCTTTGGTTTCTGTGTCCTTCCCTGAACTCAATTTTGGGACATTTACCATGTACACTTTAGATCGATCAGGAAGGATGGGGCGAGATAATGCAGGGCCACTACCTATCATTTTGTTACGGGGGGGCTTATAGGTGTTAAGGGTGTTTGTTGGTCTAGCATCAGGTTTTGTTTTACCAATTTTGTTTACTATTTCGGGTGGTTTATGGTTAGAAGTTGTCGTGGGCAGAGGATTCGCTGGTACCTCTCTACCTCTAACAGCTGCACTATACATCACATCCGTCTTTCCCCTCATACTACCTCTGGGTTGTTGCAACAATGGTTGCTTACTTGGCAATCTTTGCTTCTCAAGGGGTGCAATGCTCAGCTGTTCTTTATCTGACCTACATCTAGATCACGTGCTTGCTTTAGAGATTACATTAAGTACCGGAGTTGTTGAATTATCAACCTTGTCTTGGATGCAATGAATAAAATTACATAGGCGGTTCACAAGATTACATAAATTAGTGATATTGTCCCTAGCGCCGGGATCAGGTGTAATCAAGTTTAATTCCAATACAGGTGCCGCCTCCATGGCCCCATGAGAAGCAGGTGGATCTGGCTGAATCTGGGAGTCCACATTATCCCTGGTTGTACAGTCAATATCAGCAAGGCTAGAGAATCTGTTTGAGCAAAGCAAAATGGGATCGAGCAGGGTTGGGATAATTGTATCTGCCCCCACATCTACACCCGTTGTCATGGAGCTTTCAATCACCCCATGAATTACTTCGGAACGGTGTCTGTTTTTTCTATTTAAGAACATTCCAGGAACAACAATAGAGCCCCGCGTATCGCGTTTCTGTGTGTGGTCAGTGTCATTCTCCTCCTCAATTACAATCAGACTGTGTTCTGCCGGGGTTTTAGATGTAAGTATATTATTACAGTCTTTAATCAATTCATCAATACGTGACATTACACAGTTCTCTCCTGCATGCCTAACTGCTTTACTAGCCTTCTTTGACTTTCTCCTTTTCACACGTGTGGTAGGGCACTCTGTTACCCCTCCATGTTTTTCCTCTTCCCCATGTTGTTAGACTATTAGGCACAGTATCTGGGTATGAAGTGGGTGAAAGCAGGTGTTGGTGTTGGGGCCCAACCCAACACGATCAGCCACGGACTGTCACAGACTGTCCGCCCTTTGCCGGGCTTCGTCCGGCTCGTCCCGCTCTTGTCCCGTGCAGCGGAAGCGGATGTTGGTATATGTACCGGTGTGCTGGGAGGCAGGACTCCTCACAGGTGAAGACGCGCATGGGCTCCTGGTCTGTGGAGTCCCGTGCGGCGTGTGGATTTCCTTCTTTCTGTCCCCTCAGTGACAATTAGGTGGAATGCCCACGGTAACACGTCTCTCTGGCCGCAACAACAGCTCCATTGACAGGGAGCTCGCAGAACAAAGCGGGACCCGCGCCAGCGGGTCCAGTGAGTTGTTTTAAGGTCCCGGTGTGCTGGGAGGCGGGACTCCTCACAGGTGAAGACGCGCACGGGCTCCTGGTCTGTGGAGTCCAGTGCGACGTGTGGATTTCCTTCTTTCTGTCCCCTCAGTGACAATTAGGCGGAATGCCCACGGTAACACGTCTCTCTGGCTGCAACAACAGCTCCGTTGACAGGGAGCTCGCAGGACGAAGCGGGACCCACGCCAGCGGGTCCGGCGAGTTGTTTTAAGGTCCCGGTGTGCTGGGAGGCGGGACTCCTCACAGGTGAAGACGCGCACGGGCTCCTGGTCTGTGGAGTCCCGTGCGGTGTGTGAATTTCCTTCTTTCTGTCCCCTCAGTGACAATCAGGCGGAATGCCCACGGTAACACGCCTCTCTGGCCGCAACAACAGCTCCGTTGACAGGGAGCTCGCAGGACGAAGCGGGACCGGCACCAGCGGGTTTGGCGAGTTGTTTTAAGGTCCCGGTGTGCTGGGAGGTGGGACTCCTCACAGGTGAAGACGCACACAGGCTCCTGGTCTGTGGAGTACCGTGCGGCGTGTGGATTTCCTTCTTTCTGTCCCCTCAGTGACAATTAGGCGGAATGCCCATGGTAACACGTCTCTCTGGCCGCAACAACAGCTCCGTTGACAGGGAGCTCGCAGGACGAAGCATTCCATTGTTAGTGTCCTATTGATAGTGAGGAGACAGGTGGACCTTATAGTCAAACTTTCCTCAAAGGTCACTTCCCGGCTGTGGACCTATTTGGTTCCTCCTTCCCCCAGAGTCTAGATTCTTATTATACATGGAGTAACATTACAGCTTATTAAATTAAACAAAAGAGAGAGATTTGCCTATGATCACAGAATTTGTTCAAACTGGGAAGATAGATCCCAGGTTTTCTACTTCCACATTGTTCATTCATCGTTAAATAGATGGACATCTCCCCATTTCTCTTGTTTTACAGCAAAGGTTAAAGCTTTGTTTTTAATTCTTGGCACATGAGGGTGAAATATGGGTAGCAGGCAGATGCTGCAACTGTACACTTTCACTTCAAATAAGGACTGCCTTGCATAATCCTTCTTTCTCCTTCATGACCCAAATATTTCACTTGTTTGCATGAGTATCTAAATTATTATTATTATCATTTGTTAAGCGCAACGTATCATCCTTGGGGGGATCTCTTGGTGCCGCAGACTCAGACAATGATTAGCAAAGCAATGTACGGTTAGAGATTGAACAGCCAGGTTTTAAGAGGTTTTCTGAACTGAATTAAGTTAGCGCAGGAGTGAATGAAGAGCTGCAGCTTATTTGAGTGGTGGGGGGCCAGGAATGAAAAAGCACAGCCACACAGTCTCGTTTCGCTTATCTGTTTGGGGCACAATAATAACTGATCACTGGATCTAAGTAGCGGGCTGGAATATATGGCTGTAATTTATCTTTCAGATAGTCTGGTCCCCTTCCCTGCAGGGTTTTGAAGACCAGACATAAAAGCTTAAATAGGGTACGTTTTTTAATGGACAGCCAGTGGAGAAGCGCAATAGAGGTTCGGAGGGTGATCATGTAGGAAGGTTGAGGGCAAGCTGGACTACTGTGTTCTGTACCACCTGCAGTCTAGAGAAGAGGCCTTCATTTATACCGACCATTATGGAATTACCATAATCCAGGCAGCTCACAATCAGAGCCTGATTTAAGTAGATAGGCCGATGCCCAGAAAAAAGAGTTGTGGGGGATGACCTGAACGTTATGTTATGTTATGTTATGTTACTGTTTGTTTTATAGAGCGCTCAGCTGCTCCAAAGAGCGTCCCGGCGCTAAAGATCATCACACCTAATACGTTAACCACTCAAGATGGCGGCTGCCAACATCCCAGCCAACCTCCACCGGTCTAGTGAGGATTCTGATTACTGGCCTGTTTCCACTCAATCGGCACAAGGAAGGGCTGTGGTGGAACAGAGAGTGGCCTGAGAGGAATGGGAATGATAGGGATAGGAAGGTAATAAAAATAAAGAGTATTAAAATATTTGAAATAATTCAATGTGCCAAACTAGCAACAAGTTGAAATTACACTTCGATTTTAACAAAACCAAGTCCTGTTCAACAAAAACAACAATGTATGGCTACAATCACCTGATCTCTATTAGGCTGCCTTTCCGTGTTGGGCCTGGTTTAAGTAGATAGAGGTTTAATGTCACACTACAATAAAAAATGATTTCCAAACATTTGAAATTATGTGCTATATTTACCAGTTCCAATCACTACATTTTGAAGAGCTGTTATCATTGAAAGGAAAAGTTATTCTTTAGTAGCTATGGGAATTCGAGATCGCTAGAAATGGCTGTGTTACATTTTGCCAAGTTGTTACCCTACCGAGGTATGGGTGGTCTTGTGTTTTGCCCTTCTCACAACTACCTACTGCAGCGATGTTGTAAAGTTTGCAATGTACTGTATTATAACACAATAACACAGAGTAGCTTTGTTGTTGTGATGCTCTTAGGTCTGGGATACTGATGTAATTCAGAGTTGTGCTATGTATGAAATGAAAGGTCATGTGTGCTTACTTAGAGCTGGCTTCTTCAGAATGAGATTACAGTGAATAGGAAGCTCATCGGTCAGTGTTACTCTAAACAAATAGGTCAAGTAGCCATCTCTTGTGCACCACGTTGGCAGTCTAACATGCCTAGGATATGTAAAGATCTTATTAGCACGAGTAGTCTAGTGAGGATTCTGATTACTGGCCTTAGTTTGTGCTGTCCCTCGCTGTTCCCTACATCTCTCCACTTCTGTAGATTTTCTATGCAAACTAGTAATATTTCCATCTGAAGGCTAATATTTTCTTGAACGTGCTAGTTGGGATTGGAATTGTGAGTTCCCTTTGTTACAATTTCCTTCTCATCCTTGGATACCATGTGGCTTACACGTATTTTGATGCGGAGCTGATAACTTACTTTGAAATTTATGGTCCATTCTTGTTGTGGGCATTCTGGTGGTACTTATTCCAGGGTGAGCAGTCAGGTTGTGCTGATAAATGTGAGGGTGGTTTAGATATAATTATGCCAACAATAAGAACATGAGAGATGTCTGCAGTTAAATGTGAAGGTGACAGTTTGGGGAGCAGTGTTTAATGTGTAAAAACATAAATAGAGAGCCCTAAACTTTTTCTTAGAGCCCTATTGCTGAATGCCAAAGTTGCCATAACCTTTTTTTCACTATCCTACAACTGCGTATTCTTGCAGGTTCTTTTTCAGTCCCATTTTCTGCCTTCATCATTGTTTTCTTATCTCTCTTTCTCCTTTTTTCCCTTTCTGCCTTTCTGTCTTGCTTAGGGTCATGGTCTGTTGGTGAGAAAATGACCCCCAGTTTCCTAAAATGAGCCGATGGGTAAGGCTGAGTATGAATACTTCACATAGGGGAGCGGTCTCTGCTCTAGAGAATGCAGGCAGCTAAAGCAATCACATCTACATGGAAATGTGCTGCATATGGAAAATTATGCCTGGTTGAGTAGGCTGGTGGTGGAGTTAGTTTGTTCAATCCTTGGGTAAAGCAAGCTTTACGCTGACAAAAAGCAACATTATTTTATGTGACGCTTATAAAACTATGATTATTCTGCCTAAATCAGGAGAGTCTGCATGCTCGTAATGCTTTCAAATGTACTCATGATAGACCTGCTAAACATATGTGAGGTCTTAAGATCTGATGTAGGTTTTTGTGATGCCACTTCCTTTAAAGTCATGGCTTGTGATGCCACTTCCTGTGAAGTCAATTCCTGGGATGCCACATGCGATATCATGTGCTGCGATGTCACCTGCGTACTGCCTAACTAGATTAGTCCCTCAGCTTCTTTTTTTAGAGCTTGTGCACTGCCAGTGGGTGTTCACCCACCAGATTATTACTCATTTACATGCTGTCTTTTCTGTGATTTATGGGCAATAAGTTGTTAATATGACATATTTTCATTTAGTTAGGTGGTTTGAACCCACTGTTCTTGCACCACAATAGCTAAATATGTAATGTGCATGTGTCTGACAATGGTAAGTTTTTGTTGGGACGAAATCACTATAAAAAAGACACAGCTCATAGTGCAGGCCAGGACCTCTATTAAAAAACTCTGCCCCTGTTTGTAGATAAAAAATATAACATAGGACGAATCAATTTCTACCTTGTTTGATGCTTTTTTGTTAAGGAATCGAGAAAATGCAGGGGAATCATAGAACAAAGGAGTAGAGATTTTTTTTTACTTGAAATGTGAAAAACGAAAAACGGGGCTATGTTTGAGGCAAATGAGTTGCTTTCTCTTTTTTGTGACATGAGTAGCAAAGGCAGAGTAAAATTAGTTTCCAGCTGTCAAGAGTTATTCATTGACTAGAAATTCGTTTGGATACAAACTACACATATTTGATAACATTTTGCCCTTGAGCAAATATTCTTTAAGAAATTGTGCAACATTGGTTTATCCTATTATATATTACAAAAGCACCAAGAATGAAACCAACATATTTTCTTTGCTCTTTTGCACCAGTACAAAAATATACTATGTATACTTGGGATACTTCTGATGACTTTGTAAAGCATTTGGGCCCGATATACAAAGAATTTGGATTGAGTGATTGTAGTTTAGTCTTGTAGTACTCCTGAAGGTAAGCAGGGAGTACTGCAAGAAATTGTCACAGCACACTCTGTGTGAAACAATCCCCACATTGTTTATCTTTATTATCCTAAACTATCTGTAGTGTACTATTTTATCATGTATTGTTTCATATAACTGACTGCATATTCCCATGTTTGATGTGTCCTAGATGAGATCTAACGCTTTTAAACAATTCCGAAAGAATGAATGAATACATAAATAAATAAATGCCTTAAGGCGGTATGTAGTACTCGGCCAGTCAATAATTCAATCTACATGCACACACATTTTGATATCCCTTTCTAGCCTGTAGGAGTACCAAGTAGCCAATAGATGTCACTCTCGCAACGTGGACAAGCACTTGAGAGCAGCAAGCCGAGGACAGCAGTGACAATGCATTTTTCTTTTTATGTAGGCACAGTTTATAAAGCCAGGGACTAACTGATGGTTGTAATTTTGATGGAAATGTACCTGTAGGCAAGACTGCAATCAGGCCCGCGCCGCCAACTGAAGGCTGATTGAGTTAATTAATGTAATTGTTCAACCTTGGCAAACGGATGCAATCTATCAGCCCATCAGGCGAGCCAGAGAGCGCGCGGCCTTCACATACACCCCCTACTTTCATGTTACTGTACATGATGTTCAAAGAGCAGAGTTAATGAAATCACGACACGCCGGACGCGCGCGCGCGCCTACATAGTCATTTCCGGCCAGAGGCTGCTCTTGAAGTTAGGCCGTGAACAAGGTCACGGTCACGAATGTTATGCTCCAGTATATTGTGGTTTCGTCTAAAAAGCTTTACAATGCATGTAATATAAGCTTCTTCAACCAATCAAGTGGTGTGATTTTTTTTGTCACAGATAATGATATAGCATCACTTACCACCAGCAGAACTGTCACTAGATTCTAATAAATTATGATGAGTTTATTATTCAGGTCAACAGATCTTTACAATTGTATTTTTTTGTCTAATGTATTGCATTCAGTGCTGAAATTGGAAAAAAATGTACTCCGGGAACCATAAGTTAGGGGTCAAGGTGTGGCATAGGAACGAGAGTGGAGTCATGAGGGGTGGGTATTGAAAAACAGAGTCTGACAGTCAATATATATATATATATATACATATATATATATATATATATATATATATATATATATATATATATATATATATATATATATATATATATATATATATATATATATATATATATATGTATATATATTTAAAATCTGCTGCATAGAAATTGTCAACAAGGGCGTGTGTGACAGTAAATCTGTTCTGGATTACTTCATTGGTGGCAAAGAGGTTGCATTTTAAATATCTTACAGGGTTAAGACATCTGCTGCAGGTATCACTGTGTGCAGAGTAATTTTGAAGGGGTTATAATAGCAGTACGATAACTCTAGTGATTAATACAGTTCTGGGAGTGCTTGGTGTTTTGTCCAGTCACAGTTTTGATAAAGTAGCATGAAGGGTTAATGTGCCTTCTGCAAAGCACATAGTGTAACAGGCAGATCACAGATTTGTATTTATTTATATGGGTAAGTGGGCTACTGTTTTTGACAATGAGATCCTTTTGTTGCTTCCAGTTCATAAGTCGCAAGCCTTCTAATGTAGCGCAATGCTCTATTTACCAGCATCGAGGAGCTGCATGCAAACTGTAAGTCGTGGCTTTAGATCGGTATTGCTTTTCTCTCAATCTGTTGTCATATTAAGATTGCAAAGGAGGATTCCTTTGGGAAGTAATCCTATTAGTACAGACAAACACAATCACTGGATTAGGTTTTATATCCTTTGTGTTTCTCCCGATTGTTCCCTCAACATATAATGTCTTTGGGTATGAATGATATGTGATTCGTACATTTTATAGGTTATAACCCTCATTGTCTAACGTAACATTTCCTGTACATTGATTTAAATCCATGTATGATTTATGGTGCCTCTGTGTGTGATGTGAAGTGCTCTGTCACCCTACACTGGAGAGAACAGTGCTATAAAATAATTAAATAAAAAAAATAGTAGGCACCATTTACATCAATATTTGTGTAATTGCTCATAAAGACAGCTAAGACTTGTATTCTTACAGTGCAAGCACATCTCTTACATAGGGAGTTGAACAAATTAAAAAAATGCCTCCAATTCATACTCAATCAAAAGGAGGGCTGATAGCCCTTTAAATCAGGCCTTTGTTTTGGGCCCAGCTAAAAGCCCCCTCGTCGCCTGCAAGTTGCTGCTCCCAACGGAATGCACACAACGTGCAGACCCAGCTGAAATGTGTCCTGGTATTGGAAAAATATAACCAGGACAAATTCAGCATGTGTCCCTGGGTCGGCAGGATCAAAGATCCAGACAGAAATAGCTGCCGGAACAGTGAACATGCGCAATACCCCTACTTTCCAGCACTGGTTGCATTATAGTATTCATACAGCTGATGCATTGACTCTCTGAGCTACCTTCTTTCTGACGTTTCTAATGTAGCTAACTGGCATGCCTGCTTTAGAAATAGCCCATCTCAACAATTTAATACATTTGTTAATGATAGATATGTGCCACCACCCAGTATGTGTCTAGTACTAGCTGAAAATGTCTTATAAGTGACTCGGAAAACACAAATACACTAGATGTTCAGGTAATTGACCCGGGTGGATATCATAGCGCCATTCTAAATTGAAATAAAATGTGCATGTGCCGCAGTGTCCTTATCTTTTGTAGGCCAACATGTCACTTATTGTTAAATTTTCAAATATATCATACCATTAAAAAAAAGTAAACATATATACATTCAAACGCATTCTGAATATGGTTTAAATAAATACATGATGGAGCAAGGTTTTACATGTAAAATGACTTGCTTGTACTCAACCCTCTTGTAATAACATTAATGTACTAATAAACATGTTTGTGTCTTATTAATATTGCATTACAGAACATGATAGGTATCTAGGGGAAGCTTGTCAATGTTTTTTTAGTAACAATAATCCGCTTGCACTAAAATGGCTGCTGCTATGTGCGATTTTCTACTGGCCATGCGTCTGTCATGCCCACGTGATATGCTTGGAGGGAAAACGTCTGCTAGTGCGCAATAGAACTAAGATGGCTGTTATGTGTCCTAACGTGCAAGAAGCTTGCACAGCTGCCTTGCTAAGCTGTCTGTTTCGCATAATCTCTAACGCAATATTATAAAATAAAATAATGGGAGTAGAGTAGAAAGAAGTGGTATTTAGTGTATTCATTGATTTATTCTGTGTCTCTAAAACTGTTCTTTTAAATTTTTTCATGATAAACTGAATGGGCCTAAATGCTTTGCTGAAACTCCATCTTTGGAGAAACTGCGACTGCGCGACAAGTCCTGAAGTTACAGAAGCTGTAGCCTTGAATCATGGCCAAGACGGACATGGAAGGCGGAGAACAATGAACTTCTTGCCTTGACAGAGGAAGCTGAATTGATAAAACTGTTTATTAAAATAAAACAGTTGATACATTTCATTACCGGGAGGAATAAAAAGAACATGGGTTCATAAAGTTATGGGAGGGGATGTCATGAATACATGATTGACAAGTTGCCTCTAGAAAAATATGGTGTGATGGCTACTCCTCGTTCTTTGTCCAATAAAATTGTGGGATTCACACATTGGCAACATTTGGGGGTGGTACACTGACCTGAAAAATAGTATAACTAGGGTAGGCTTAGTTAGTTAGATTGTCCGACTTGTCCGAATAGCAGACCTGTCACTGACCCAACGCACTCAATAGGTGATCAAGAGCAGAGTTGCTGTCGGAGCACTCTGTCAGAAGATTCGATAATCCAATCGGGGTTATCGGGAAGGAGATCGATGACCCAATCAGGGTTTGACTGTTAGCTGCAGAGAGGGTTTTGAACGCTGCCATTTTGAACTTTAACTCTGGTGCGAGTCTTAACCTGTGGGGGTCCTGTCCTGATCTAAATTTGTCCGTCTCCTGTCCTGGTTCTGATTCTGGCTTGCACCTGTTGTTTTCTGTTGGCACCTGTACTTTGGGATCTAATTTCTTTGTCTCAGCCTATGACCAGGGTTGGTCATCACACCGGAACAGATAACTATTAAGTGTGGGTTTGTCATTGTACTGTTTTCCCTTTTCTCCTCCCCACCCTCTGTTCAAATGTTTAATGACAGTTTCTTTTCAAGTTATTGCAAATGTTTGTTTTTTAATCTGCATTATTCTAAAACATAATAAGAAATTCATTTGACTTTCTGAACGCAGCTACCCCACACTCCTTTCCATCCTCTTGAATTCTGTCTCCAAACTCTGCTTGCCATTTGATCTACAAAGATCCTTCTCTTGGTCCTCTATGTCTCTCTATTTAGCTCTGCCTCGCTTCTCTCGGTGATGTGGATCTCTCGGGCCCTTCTGTAGCTCAAGAGTACCTATCCGTCTGCACACATCTGTGCCCAACCTACGGGTCAAACGCTGTGACCTTGGATTTCACAGAGGGTCAATGATTGTAAATATCCTTACAATCATTTTGCTAACAGCAGAAAAGGGGCAAGTGCTCTGTTTGCATCAGATCCCCCCATTCCAAATAGGCCTCACGAAAACCTTTGCCATCTGCCAAATTTCAGGGCAGCCATGACAGCCCTTTTGAAAAATATAAATGCACACACAGATACATGCATATACACGCAGAAACGAACGTCAATAGCATTTGTTTGCATATGTATTATTCATTCTAGGCCCGATTGCATTTTATTAATCAGTGGCCCGACAAGTGTAAATTATTAGTTAACACAAAGTTGTGATAGTCGTAAAATGTCCCGTAATCATCCCTGGCCAATAATTTATTCCACACATTACAAGCACCTCTCCAACACACGTTTAGCAAGGGATGGGGGTGGGTGGGACGAGGGGTAGCAGGGAAGGGTGGGGATTGGGGAATTACCAGTTATCACTAGTAATAACGACAACCATAATAAAGGAAGGTAATTCCAGACATTGCAGTACCGTCCGTGTGCCACCTCTCATTGGGGCACTGAGGCTGGTGCAGGCTTTGTGGTCACGTGCCTGGGTTGGTGAAATATTGTAGGCGCGCATAGGCCGCTTCAACTCTCTCCTCCGGTTTAGCAGCACCATTATTTTCACAATAATCACTCCAAGCCCGTTTAAGTATTCCTGCTTTCAAAATATTCAATGCAGACAATATCTTCAGAGTTCAGGATATCTTTAGCCTTGTTAAATCAGACCTTGGGATGCAGTTTAGAAAAATATGCAGTCACAGCCGGCATTACGGGCGCAGGCGGGTGGGGGGGAGAGGTGGAAATGGGGTCTTCGCAGGTGTATGGGGGGCTCCAGTGAACTGCCCAGCTATGACATTACACAACAGAACACAATGATGCAATGCAACCAGTGCGCTGCTGAAAGGAGGAGCTGTGTCGGCTTAGATGTTCTCATCATGTCACAATCTCAGTGCTGTATAACTGGGTACGCACTCATGTATTATGGGCTTAAAATAAATGACAAAAGACTTACTGCTGCCATCTAAGTTATATATGTGATGATGTACATATCACTGCTGACTCAGCATTTCATCCTTCTGAAGTCGTGATGCTGAACACCAGGCGCTGGATGTTGTGCAAAAAAATTCGATTCATAGTTTCTGGTGCCATTTACATATAATTTGGTCTATTGATTTAAGAGATTAATAGACTCTATGCACACACTGACATGCACAAGCATAACCTCTCCCCCTCCCTCCAATCCCATAGGTTACAACATTACAGTTGCATCGAGGCCAGGTGGAGGGGTGTAAATATCACCGGAAACCCAAGGTCGCTTCATTGGAGAATAACACAAGTTATCCAATAGGCGGCTTTCTATTATTTGTTTGAAGCAAGTTGCACTCAAAAAATGTTTCTCCAGAAGAAAAGCGTTTTTTTTAAAAAACAATGCAACATACATAAAGAGATGATGGACTCAGTTGACCTGCGTAGAATAGCGAAATAATTTGTCCTCTGCAATAAACGGCGCAAGAAATTATTTGTATTTTCAAAATAAAGTTCATAATTTTAAAACAGATTCCTGCAGCATGAAAAACTATTTCTAATTTGTCCGATTGCATTTTGAGATGTAGGAATGTCGATAAGAGCGTTTAGTTTATGATTCCTTTTTTTGTCCCACCTTTGTTTTCTTGGTGCATGAAGATGCAAGATTCATATACATATTTTTTTCCCATTTGGTCTTTTTTGTGAATGTAAATAAAAATAAAACATACTTGCAGACTGTGACTACTTGCCTGCCTTTCTCAATATTTCTCTTCATAACTATGCGATTGTATACGTTTAACGCGCGTACTGTCTCGCACAATGGGCGATTTGTATAGGGTCACTGGAAAGTCCACAATGTTGTCCCTGTCCCCCCAGAAATTTTGTGTGTCCTACGCCCATGTGGCAGACTAAATGTTGTCATGATTGCAAGTAACACAAAATGTGGCGTCCAGGTTGATTTGCAAGAAAGATAGGTACAGCTCTGCTTCTGCCTGCTTATCCACGCTTCACTGGTTGCCCATGTGCCAAAGAACAACGTTTAAGCTACTCTGCCATGTGCATAAAGCGTTGTAAAAAACGGGTCCAATAATTCTGCAGGACAGAGAAGAAGGTTATACACCAACTCATGATCTCAGATCCAACAATCTTGCATTAGCAAAAACAAGGCGTATAAAGAAAGTCAGAGTAGGAGACTGCTCATTCTCACTTCAGGCAGCTGGGCAGTGGAATAAGCTACCACTAGATTCACCTCCCTCCGAACACCATGTGGGGTTCAGGAAGAAGTTAAAAACATGGCTGTTCACGACCTAAAGACGCAGACCCTTCTGCTTCTCAGTGCCTCTATGAATGACAGAAAGCAATGATAACACCTTGATATTCAGTCCGCATGAGGGATGTGCTTGACAAAAGCTATTAAATAAATACTTTTACAAGCAGTGTCGGGTGAAGCTTCTGCCCTCTCTCTTTTCCTTTGCAACTCTGAAGAGTTTGTAATGGGCTTCGAGCGAATTCGTATTGCAGGTGAATTTGCTATCCCTGTTTTTGTTTAAAAAAAAAAAAAAAAAAAGCTAGGGCTTCACATTTGGACAGTGTCGAGCAGCAGGCCCGTGCACGAACCTGTCACTCAGACAGTGACAAGGGGCGTATAATATTCCCTCGTTTCTCTGATATGCATGGTTTGTATCCTGCAGGCTGCATCTTTCCCTGCGATCTCTGTACTTCTCTCTTAAGAGGTCTAAACACGTCACAGATTATTGTAGTGTTTGAAAAGAAAGATGCTTTCAGAAATAGGCCCGCTTCCAATATCAAAGCAAGGAGTAATGAAAGAAATATAATATAAACTATGAACAAACGGCAATCAGCTCAAGATGTACCTTCGCCCTCAAACTCACTGCTCCAAACATTTTTCTATACAGTTGGGAAAATGCAACGTCCCAATAAGTACATTCAGAGGTTTTTTGTTTTATTTCTACGTATAACTTACTTCAAATATACTTTCATGAGGAAACTAAATGCAGCAGACCTATTCTTTTTTCTATCTGAGCAAATTTTTACAAAAAAAATTGGATTTTTTTTTAAAAAGGGAAGTGCAATTCTAAAACAACATTTCAATCATCAGAAATATTCAATATAAATTACAAGGCAAAAGTGGTGCAAGTGTTCATACATAGTATGGGTCAGAGGTAACTATTATCACCAATCAAATAAAAACTTTCAGAAAAAAGATTGAAAGCACATTAAAAGCGCAGGGCATTACAAAAAAGTATGTAGAATCTCTTACTAAGGTTCCTTGAGAGTATGGTAAAGTGCATAGACTGGCGAGAGTAAAATAGTTGCCAGACACCAATTACCAACATGATCATATTACATGATAAAATACAGATCACCTCTGCAATGAAGTGCAATAAGACATCACGAATACGATTATTTACAATCATAATTCATTAGGTCAACTACTCAACCACGTATAATATTAGAAAAATACTGTAGCCCCGCCCTTCGGGACATAGAGCAAGATTCACCTTAAGGGCAACCCAATATATCCTGAACTAGAGATCCCGGACTTTCAATTGAATCAAGATACTGCCAAGAGGCCTTCAATCTCTGTAAGCCCCCGTCCTTCATGCCACTTTATACGTTGATTTCATGCCAAAAACACAATACATTTGAAATTGGGTTTACGCGCGAGGCTCCAACCTGCGGTGCTGCTAAAAAGTGTTCTACTTTCAAGTATGTACATATCTTTGTGACTCTGGTGTGCTCTATAACTCTGTGGGACAGTATTATCAGGGTTGCTAGGGTGGGCCTGGGGTGGACAGCGTGTCGCACTGCATAAAGGTGCTCTCTCGCTCTGGTTGGGGAGGGATAAGATTAGGAATTGTCCACAGTGTGCATACTATTGTTATCATAACAACACGCGTTGGCCTAGTACTGCTAGTAATATTTCCAAATGCATTAAATGCCCGAAACTATATGATGTTCCTATTATAATGACTGCATATGTGTGTTGAAAAACGTTATTTACATACATTCTGTGTCAAGTCTCTTTTGTGATGCTCTGATGCAGGTGACTGCTGTGCCTTTTCTTTTCTTGCCTCTGAGGAACGTTGAATGCTCAGTGCCAAGCTACCCAAGAGTGAGCACAGGCTATACAGTGAGTGTAATCACCCGCCCTTGTCGGGAGTAGAAGGTTCTGCGTGGCTGGAGGCATCCCTTCAGCCAACCAGAAGGTGCTGGGTCCAACATGGAACCATTCACAAAAACTGACCCCAGTGTTTTAATAATGCAATTAAGCACTTCTAAAAAACACTGGTGATCCATTGGTTACTACCCAACTTGTAAAACAACTTAATCCTGTGATTACCACTTACTTTTTGGACAATGCTGCTGCATAAAGCAGGCACTGGGAAGACTTAAAGGTGAGCACAGTGTGCCACCATTTCCTGAAAAATGAAGGGGGTGATAGAATGACAAATGATGGGCTGTTGTTTCCTCACCATATTAAGGGCCCTATTACAACTTTGGTGCAGTTGCACCGGCTCTCCGCCAGCAGGGCTGCACCAAAGCAGCGTGAGGACCGCCGGCATAATAATGACTTTTTGAGTCATTGATGGGCATTTCCTTTGCCCTTCCCACAGTGGTGCGTATAAAATAGGCACCTCAATGGGAACGCCGAAGTCCATTGAAAAGTCCATGCGGTTCTGGAAGTTCTGTGAATGCACACGGGGGGGGCACATGTTGTGCCCCCCAGGGTGTATCTATGAGGCTTGTGGCACAAGGGGGCCCCCTTTCTTTCCTCACCACCACTGTTTTCATGGAGGAAAGACCTCTAGGAAATCAGTGGTGGTGACGGAAGTTGTTATATACTTGGCCACGGCGGTCCAGCCAAGCCTATAGAAACCTCTGGACCGCCGCGCCACAATCAGGGAATCAGCAGTCCTAGGGCGGCACGACCACTGGGGTCGTAATTTCATGGTCACAAGACCGCGATGGGTGCACTACCACGAGTCTGGCGGTCCTCGAACTGTCAGACTTTGTAATCAGGCCCTAACAGTGTACAGCATGGTCTTGGTCTAGGAGAGGGGTGGAAGGTAACAGTGAAAAATGGTTTGCCTTTTATGAAAGACCATTGAGAATGTGCAGGGTGGGAGCTTTACTGTGGTAGTTAGTACCAACCCTGGGGAGGTATACATTCCTGACTCTAGAACAATCAATCAAACATGATTTATAGAGAGCAGCTAATCACCTGTGCGGGTATGCAGGCACTAGATGAGGGGATAACTGACTCCTACACTCACATGAATGAGGCCCTGATGCAGAGGTTTGGTGTCACACTTGAAGTGTACAGGAAAAAGTTTTTGAGCACACACAACAGTCCTTGATTGAATTTGTAGATTTCTCAATAAAAGCATGACAGGGCTGGGTAAGAGGCAATACAGTCACTACTTATGATAGGTTATATAATCTGATCATGAAGGAGCACGTCTTGAATAATTGTCATTCAGAGTTACACCAGTATCTAGTGGATTCCAAGTTGTCTAACCCCTAAGCAGCTTCTTAAGGCAGCTGACGTGTTCACTAGGGAATCTAAAAACTCCCAGAAGTATGATCCCAAGAAGAGGGGTTCAGCCTCACCCCAGAGAAAAGAGGAGAGCAACAAGATAACAAGAAGAAGTTCATCCAAGAACCACACAAGTTTACTTATGATTGGGAGTCCCAACCTCTTCCAAACTCAAGTGCGAAGAGTACAAGGAGAAGAAACCTTGTGACGCAGTGAAGGTTGGGGTGTGCCTGGACAGTCATAAGCCAGGGCATAAAAACAGACTCTTCCAAGAAACACCCCTCAGGTGTGCAGGCCTAAATAGTTGGTAGTGTAGGAATTTGGGTTGAAGTTTGCCCAGGGGAGAACAGGGGTTTTACTGAAGCAACCAAGTCTCTGTGAGTGGGGTGAATGTTGAAGCCTTGGCTGCCATACCTCCCAGCATAGGGAAGTAAATACAATGTCTAGTCATCAATGGGTCCAAGGTAGAGGCTCTGAGGGCTACAGGAGCCAGTATTACCATTGTGGTGAACTGGATGAATTCCCCAGAGCAGATTATCCCAGATGCTCTCTCTGAGTTGCATGGGACAGCAGAACACTCTAGAGAGGAATTCTGCCAAACGCAGAAAAAGTGCTGACTTTTAAAAGCATTCAGTTCTAGACAGAAATCCAGGAGCAGATGAGTAACAATAGGATCCACAGTATCTACTTGAAAGAGGGTGTCTTATCAGAGCCCCAATGATTAGTGATTTTGCGATTTGCTATAGAATCGCAAAACCAACAGTTTTTTAAAAAGGCCACACGTTTTACAAAATTTCCAATGAAATTTACAAAATGACTGCTGCACTCCTAATTTCAATTGTCTTTGCACTGCTGGCATCTGCCGGGTGCATTAATATAAAGAGCATGTGTGCAGTAGGGCGGAAATGTGTTGAATTTCTCTCCTGCCTGTTCCATGTGAGGCTATGGTGCACTGCAAAGATCAAAGTTGGGTTTTGGGGGCTAGAGTATCTACTCCATCCGACCGCCAAGAAGAGTAAGGTAACATGGTCCACATTCACCAGCAAAAATGTTGCTTTGTTTTCTGTTTCCCTCCAGTGTAAATTAACTTTTTACATTTGTAAACATACTCATTCTGTGTCAGTACAAAGGGTAATTCTGAGCATGTTTATATATCTATCCTCATAGTGACAGTTCATATGGTACAGGAAAGCGTCACAAATTACGGTATTAAAACAATTTTTAGGCAAATGCTGCCTTGTGCAGTGGGAATGTTATAGGGTACAACCATTTGTTTATAGCAATTGCAAAACTTAATCTGAAAAATATCTTTCTGAATGCGTAAATAAAAAAAGAGTGAAATCAATATCACAGAGAGGAAAAACAAATTTTTACAGCCATGCAATCTCTTACAAATGGTTGCTGCTAGCAGACATCCTTCTATGCTATCTGCAGAGTAGTGCAAACAAACCCCTTCTATTCCAACATTTGGTTATCTGAACCAAATACATCTGCCACACATTTCCACCTCCATTCAGGAGATTATGCGCTAGATTCTAAAAAAATGCCCAAAAACCAGCAAAATTGAAATTTGTGTGCTGCAAAATCTCAATAGTTCTGCAGCACAATTTGCTAGTCCATGCTACAATATCCTGGAGTGTCTGTATACAGCAAGGCTAAAGACCCATAACCTGTAGTGACGGGAAACTTGGTGGTTCCCCAGCAGTACAGGGCATTTCTCTTGAACTTTGGCTCATTATATCACTTTTTAGCTGGGCATTTGGGGCAGACCAAAATTTGGAACGGGTTGTCCTGCCACTTTTACTGGCCCCAGATGTCTGAGAAGGTGAAACAGTTCTGTTGCTCCTGCATCACCTGCCAAGCCATTGGCAAGACAGGTGGGCAACCCAAGGCTCCTCTGATCCCACTACCTGTGGTGGGGATAAATCTCGAGAGAGTGGGGATTGACATTGTGGCCCCTAGATCCTAAAACAGCTTTGGGTAACAGGTTTATTATGGTGGTGGTGGACCAATCCATTTGGTACCTAAAAGGCATACCTCTAAGGATGGTGACTGACCAATGGAGGCCAGAGCCTTGCTTGGCATCTTTAACAGAGAAGGCCTCCCCAAAGAGTAATTTTGAATAGGGAGACAAAATGAATGTCTGCGTACTTGAAGACTTTGTGGGGTGATTAAGAGGGTGAATTACAAATTCAGTGGGTTTGTGGAGATAATTAACAAGAACCTAAAAGTTATGATTGCGAGGTTGTCTAAGAAACTCAGTAGAACATGGGATATCCACTCCCATGCCATTCTGTGCTTACAGGAAGGTACTGCAAAACGGAGTGTGCTTCAGTCCCTTTGAGCTTTTGTATAGGCACCTGGTCTGAGGTCTACTAAATCTTGTCTGAGATGGGTAGACGAAACATCACTAGGAACCCAAAAACGACATTGTGGATTATGTGCTGGACCTATGTTTCTGCATGGCTGAGCACTTGAAAAGGTCTACCAAGTACTTGGAGGATAATCAAGCACTGGTAGGACCAAAAACAATCTTGGTAGAGTATCAGCCAGGTCAAAAATGTGCTTGTGGTGCATGTGGCTCCCAGTAGCCTCTGGGACAAAGGGGCTGAGCCCTACACAGTAGTGGAAAAGCTGAGTGAGATCACCTACCTGTTGGAACTTGGTACCTCCAGACACCTCCACATGGTGATCTATGTCAACCATCAGGAGCCCCATTTTGACAGGGTGGATATGACCATACTCATGATCTCTGATTGAGGAGAGGAAGAGGATAATGAGTGTCTCCCAGATCTCCTATCCCATGCCATCAAGGATGGGTCAGTGGAAGACGTAGTGCTTTCCCCTACCATGAGATAACAGCAGCAGAGAGGCTGCCACCATCTGCTGGGGCAGTTTGGTGGACTGTCCTCACTGGTGTGTTTATGACATTGACACTGGTAACAGCTTACCTGTAAAAAGAAAATATATATATACTGGTTGTCAAACAAAGTAAACATCAAGGAAGGAATTAAACCCACAAATGCCATTTTAAAAAAGGCATAACTTAATGATAATTATGAGAGATATGTGAAAGAATAGTATTTTAACATAGTTTACTTACCTTCATTTTTGCAGAGGAAACAGGATGGTGAAATGACAGAAGAATCAAGCACGCCTTTGTTTGGAATCCAGAAAGCAAAAGTCACCTAGATAAGAAGAGAAAGAAGAGATTATTTATGAGTAACAATTACAGGAAACAATGAGCTATCTCCAGTGTGACTTTTATTTCCAAGTCTGCTATACCAAAGAAGGAACTGAAGAATATGCATTCTTTATTTTACTTGGTCTATTTATCCAAGTTATTTTAACTGAATTATTGACATTTGACAAGAATCCTAGAAGAATCTATTTGATTGGAAAGTGAAAGAGATAGGACAGAATTACTAATTTAACTAAATAAATAAAATAGAAGTCAGTTCTTTGTCCCGTGTGTCACATCGGACTTGCTCCTCAGACACTAACAAATGTATGCCATTAAAGTGTCTGGATTGGGGTGAGAAGATGTGCTTCACAGTGGAGGCGGCTATCTCCCTATGGTAAAACATAGGGTAAATTAAATAAGCGTATTAAACTTTATAATACATTTTTATGGTAAATATTAATGTAAACTAATTTTATATATTTATATTAAATGTTGAACAAACTAAGCAACACTACAGCACTATTAACTTAATTTTGCATTAAATCTTTAATTCTTTTAAATACAATACATTTAATAAACATTATTTATCTAAATTGAAAATACATTTCCACCTAAAGGTAAAAAATATGTATATAATGCATTAATAATTATTAAATGTGATGTATAGAATCATTTAAAAGTATTTTAATTATATTGTAATAAAAAATATTGTTACATTGATTTTTAAATTCAAAAACGTTGGTAAAAATTTTTACAATAAAAAAAGTATTATTTTTAGATCTTTTTCTTAACATTAAATTATATCTAATTATATTTGGAACTATTTTAATGAATTTATTTTACAATTGTTTCTTATAGAATTTTATTTTAAGTCCCTATCTCCATTATTTGCTGTGGGTGGGTGTTGCAGTAGTGGTTACCCATGTTTAGTGCTGGAGTTGCTACAGTTTATTTTTGGCAGTAGTAACTATGGGCCATATGTATCAAGCCTTTTAATCGTTTGCAAACGGGCAGATTCCCAGAATCTACCCATTTGCGAATTGGAAAAAGCCTTTTGGGATGTATCATAATGCATTAATAATTATTAAATGTGATGTATAGAATTATTTAAAAGTAGTTTAATTATATTTTAATAAAATATAATTAATATAATAAAATGCATCATCCCAAAAGGCCATCGCAAAACAGAGGATCACAAAATTTACGATTCTCTATTTTGCGAATGCAATTAAGGAATTGCAAATTGCGATTGTTTCGTAGGGGCTATTGACCCGTACTATTATTTGCCAACATCAGAAATACTTTTTTATATAATGGATGAAGCTCGATAACTGCTGGTAGATAGTGTCACGTGTCTCATACCTGAAATGAAAGGAGACATATAATAATGTATGTCTCTGACTTAAAGCCTACCTCTTGTAAGTTACTATCTGTTGGTCCCTCATATCTACCACCCTGTAACTCATACTTATTGAGCGAATAAGATCCTGATTATTTACTTATTGTGTCAGGTAACATCAACTTCTACAAAGTTGTTATATATAAGGTATCCTCTCAGGTAACCTATGATAGGGTCATGGATTCTAAGCTCTTCGCATGATTAGATCTCTTAGAGATACAGTGTGTAAGAGTGAACTAGTTTAACACATGTATCCTTAACTAGTTCTAAGTATCTCAATCCCATAATTAGAAGCTGATAATGGGGAAGGAGATTAAATACACATGTGTGCCTATCGCGCACTTTCGTCAATTATGGATCTATCGTGTCCTCAATTGGTACCAACAGTGCCTACTCATATGTGGGGTAATATAATCATGCTATATGCTTATTCCCGGGGTATTCTCTAAAACGCCAACGGAAATCTGTGAGCGGTTTATAGATTAGTCTGGCCCTGTCGCGTATTAAAAACATATGCGCTACCTAATGAGCCGGGAACAGAGGTTACTCTGGGCCCATCACGATGGAAAACGAATGCGCTACATATAACTAACTAGAATTATGCTCTCTAAAGTCTGGTAGTCCCAAACATATGCAACATGGCTGATCCCTCTTACCAATATGAAGCGGAGACTAGCGTGGTCCTTCATCCTACAAGAGAAGTGAACACCAGTTTATTCTGGTTAATATAGGTGTGGCGTGGATATGTCGTCGCATGTATGATTACATCATTGAAGCAGGCCGAGACCTATCAAGTGATGAAGTGGAAAGTTCTAAGCACCATAGTGAAATAGCTATATAGACATTGTTAGGCAATACGGCATATCAGTACATCCGCATATGCTGGGTTATATTCACTGTATTATCGTAACTATTCCGTCACAATATGGGATCGATTCCGAT
Source organism: Lissotriton vulgaris (assembly GCF_964263255.1). NCBI lineage: Eukaryota > Metazoa > Chordata > Amphibia > Caudata > Salamandridae > Lissotriton > Lissotriton vulgaris. Next base: position 704,167,419 of record NC_141691.1, read on the forward strand.
TCGGGAAAAACAACGTCCGTATGATTTGTATCCAGAGCCCTCTCCGTACGAATCGTACCCGTCTGTCCGAGTCGCGTAGTACGATCCATATTCCGTGAACCCGTCTGAATAGTCGCGATCCGTATGTATTGCAAGGCTGAAACCGTGAACCGTACGACTCGTACACATGCCGTACGACTTGTACACATGCCGTACGACTCGTACACATGCCGTACGACCCGACGAGTACAAACCGGACCGGGGTATGAGGATGCGATTCGTACGGTCCACGTCAGGTAAGGGCGAGTCGTATGGAAAAGCACACAAACACATACACACAATACTGTCCGTACACCCCATGATCGCAGAGGTACGCACCGTACCCCTGTGATCATGGGGTGTATGAGCTATACCCCATGTACGATCGGTGTACGAGTCGTACCCCATGTACGATTGGTGTACGAGCCATACCCCATGTACGATCGGTGTATGAGCCGTACCCCATGTACGATCAGTGTACGAGCCGTACCCCATGTACGATTGGTGTATGAACCGTACCCCATGTACGATCGGTGTACGAGCCGTACCCCATGTACAATCAGTGTACGAGCCGTACCCCATGTACGATGGGTGTACGAGCCGTACCCCATGTACGATGGGTATACCCGTAATAATATGGTCGTAGTATATTAATAATAATATAACGTAATATTATGGTCATAATACTATGTTGACTCTAATATCAGTTGTTATATTTGATGGCCTGACCCCACGGTATTTCTTGATTCAATCCCTTTGATGCTGTGTCCAAAATAAAAATCCAGTACACTTCCCTAAGTTTTCTGGTCTTATCTGAAGTTGTACCTGATTTATGGAAAATCTTTTCCAAAATGTACCACTGCATATCGTTAGGACCATGATTGTGATCGATATAATGTACTAAAGGTGCTGAAATTTTTTGAGTTCTAATGGCTGATCTATGCTCAATTAGTCTGGAATTTAGTGATCTATCCGTCTCACCCACATATCCCAATCTGCAGGGACATATTATTAGATAGATCACATTGGATGTTTTGCAATTACTCAGACTTTTTGAAGATATGACTTGGCCATTAAAATGTAAAGTGGGTGACTCGATAGCTGTACTGCATGATTTGCAGTTAGTACATTTGAAAGTACCCACCACAGGTTTATTTTCATCTATACTTTTTGGCTGGCATGGGATTTTAGTTTTCATGCGTGAATGTTCCACATGGTCTTTTAGATTCTTATTACGCCTGTGTGCAAATAGTGGTTTGGGAATGGAACCTGTCTCACTTGTTTTGTCAGCATTAAGAATCTGCCAGCTTGAACAGACCGTCTGCCTTACTCTTTCATTCAACATGGAATTAAGCATGGGCGAATTTTGCGAATCTCGCGTTCGCGAATTTTGCGGATTTGCGAACTCGCAATCCGCAAAATCCGCGAATTCTCACGAATTTGCGGATTTTTTTTTGTGTTTGCGCGGGTTTCTGCCAGTTCGCGAGGGTTTTGTACAATGTCGCAAATTGCGAACTTACCTGTCGGGTCGCAAGTTTCGCGAACTTGTTGTTTCTACGTGTCCAGCCTGTTTGGGACACTCTTCTTCATCACTGCCACTCTCTGTCACCACTGCCACTCTCTGACTACTCATGCCACCCTCTGGCCCACCCATGCCACCCTCTGTTTCATCACAGCACCCTCTGGTTGTCCAGTCAGTGTACATTATTGTGGCAACGCAAGCACACCTTCCCTGCCTCAAGTGACCTGAATTAATTTGGGGCTGATTAATGTGTCACAGAATATTTTTTTAGCTGGCACCTGCTTCCTTAGTGCTTCCTGATTAGTGATCTTTTGCACTTGCTAAGTGCTTTCATTGTTGCAAAATTAGTTACAACACCTGCCCTGCCCCAACTGACAATAATGAATTAGGGGCTGATTAATGGATTTGAACTTCCAGCCTGGCTCCTGCTTGTCTCCCTTAGCTGTAATTCAGGACCTTTGTGGCATATGTGTAACTATTCTGAGGTTCAGAGCAGGGTCACATAATAGTTGCAACTGGCAACTGAACTCTGGAGGGGCCCCTCAGGAAGCACTACAGGAAATGGCTACTAATGATGAGCCTGAACTTTTGAACCTGGTAAGTAGTTTCAGTTTTGCTAAGATTGTATTTCTGCAATTTTGCACTTATTCGCGGGGCGCGAAGTTGTACTGGGAAGCCGCGAACTCACGCGAACAGTGCGAGCAAAATCCGCTGCTCACGGATTTGCGGATTTTGCGGGAACTTCGCGAATCTCGCGGATTGTGAATTTACCGAAAATCCGCAAAATCCGCGAGCGAAACGGATTTTCCGCCCATGCTTACATGGAATGTCTAGTAACAAAGACCAAAGGAGGATCCCCTTGACCCTTGGTCTTTGTTAATAAGTGCTGTCGATCATAAAATCTTGCTCTTTTATAAGAGTCCCTTACAATCTTTTTTGGATAGCCCCTAGCCAGGAACTTATCCTTCATGATTTCAGCTTTATTGTCAAAATCCTTTATGTTGGTGCAATTACGTCTGACACGTAAAAACTCACCAAACGGGATGCTATTTTTCTGGGTGGTAGGGTGGTAGCTATCATAGTGCAGTAACGTGTTCCCGGCAGTGGGCTTAACAAATAGGTCCACTGCCAGGACACCACCCTCATGCTTGATAAGTATATCCAAGTATTCAACTTGATGAGCACTTATGTTGTGTGTAAAACGAATATTCACATCACACAAATTGATCCACTCCAGAAATTGTGTCAGATTTTCATAGCAATCATTCCAAATAAAAAACACATCATCTATGAACCGTGACCATTTGGTCACGGACTTATAGAACGGTGCTATCTCATTGGAGATGTACTTGCTTTCAAATTGGGATATGTACATATTAGCAATTGTGGGGGCACAAGATGCCCTCATGCTGACACCCTGGTTTTGTTTGTATAATTGGGCATTACATTCAAACAAATTGTGCATAAATGTGCACACATACATTTTTCAGGGGTGCAACAGGGTGTCGTTTTGGCACCCTTGCAACCTTGAAATTTCATTCTCAATTTGCGATTCTCTAATTGGTAATTGCAAATCGAGAATTTATTCCCATTCATTCCTATGGGCCTCCTAGCCCATAGGAATGAATGGAAAGGTATTCCTTATTAGCGAATCTCAATTTGCGATTCGCAAATAAGAAATATGTAGGATTCGCAACATTTTTAGCAAATCCTACATACATTGCAATTTGCGATTCTATCATTGCGATTCTCAAAAAATCGCAATTAGAGAATCTCAAAACTTTTTTTGATATATATGGCCCTATCACTCCTAAGTTTGGACCGACCCTCTTTTTCAGCTGGTGGAGGCGTGCTAGTCTACTCTTTTAAGTATTTTTACACTCTGGTTTTGGGAACAGTACAAAATAGTAAATGTAATCCAAAGCGTAATTATAAATTACATGTATAAATTAATCATAAGTGTAAGTTACCTTTGTGAATAGCCCCCATTATGTCTACAGATGACCTGAAATTAGATATCGATGCTCTGGCTGTCTTTATTTCAGAAGCAGGTGTTCCATACTAAGATCTGGCATAACTCAAATCAGCTTTCCACTCAGTCACCAGAATGATTTCCTTCTACCCCAAAAAATTATCCGCTTTTTCTGTGAGTTTCCTTTACATGCACGGATCATTTTTCAAATGTTTCGGATGGAATACATTAAAACAACTCTCCTTACCTATCCAAATGAACTCGCATTTTAGGTGAACTAAAAACACTGTAGTCAAAAATGTAAACAGATTGAAGTCTCTTTACCTTTTAAAACATTTTGTAAATTTAAGTATAAATCAAAACATGCCAGAAAATAAATAATTCTGCAATACATATTATTTCTCAGGGTACAGCTCAATTAGTATAAGGTGCACATGTGAAGTTTTATAGGATGCTTTTCGTACCCCGCTTTTTAGTTGTGTTCATTGTTTTATATACTTAATTTCCTGGAATAACTGAGTGCCCATTGAATATTTGCCAAAGTGCATGTCAAACTCTTTCAATAGGCTAAGGTCTCTTCAGATATTACAGGACTCTCATGTATGCATATTATTATAATTACTTTTTCACTTACGAACAGGATTAGCTATGGGGAAAGGGAGAAGGAAAAATAAGCAGTATCCTTATAGTTGATTTGGGACTTCTCATTTGCATGAAAGATTGGCTTGCATATTTCTACTTTCATATTCATTGATATATGGGCTAGTTATAGACTGGCGACACAAAAAGTACAGCAGCTTAAGGTCCGAGGCACATATTAGTGCTTCTGCCTGGCCTTTTTCGCTTAGATAATCATGTAAACCTTTGGGTTACAGTAAGGTATTTTTATCTCAATTACCTGGATCACTACACTATTCATTTAAGACCTCCCTCCTGCATAGAGTCGGGCAGGAGGTTGAGTCGGCCCTAGAGGTACTATCCTTCCAGGGTGGGGAGAGGTTGCAGATGATGAAGCATGACACAATCTTGTGTGTGTGGCTTCCTCTTCCATAAGGGTGACCCCTACTGTCCATTTCTGATGTCCTGCTTCTGATTTCCCCCATCTGTACCCACACATGTGAGCTGGGATTACTAAGACATGGTTATCCATGCAAAAAAGGATATGTAGAAGCACTAATTTGTGCCTCGGCCCTCAGCTGCCGTAATTTTTGTGTCATTTTGTTTAGCTTTAAGAGGACGTACGGTGGCTAACCACCTGCTCTCTTTGTTGTGTTTGGTCTAGTTATAGACTGGGCCTCTGTAAGAAATGGGGGTTACCCAAATCTCCAAGGGGGTAGCATGGAACCAAGCGGGCAGGCCAAACTTCGGAGGACATGTGAAGCACTCACGCAGTACCCACAGACAACACACCAGGCACACCACAGAAGAGGCAGGACACCAGTTTGAGTTGGAAAAATATAAGTAGTTTAGTAGGGTTTCCAACCTGCAAGGCAAAAATGCAAAACAGTGGTATCACAACAGGACGCCAATTGGCGCCAGAGCCAAGTGTATAAAGGGGGGATTATTTACATGGGAAGTAAGGGCCGAGTCTGTAAGTCCATAGCTGAAAATAAAGAAGAATGTTTACATAGTCATAAGACCTGGGGTCACAATGGCGGGCCCAACTCAGGCTCTCATCCTTAGCGATGGGCTGTAATTGCAAACTACAACATCAGCATACTCCAACTCAACCCCTGTAAAAGAAAACTTCAGGGCATCACAGTAACTCCCAACAAACAGGAACACCTGTAATAAGTCAGCAGTGGGATATAACCAGGGGCCTGGAATGACACGTCAGGCCAACCTATAGACCAACATTAGGCAGAACATAAATCGCCCAGCATTAACATCAGGTAAGGGCCATACTTCTGGACCAGGAACACCTGTAATAAAACAGCAAGGCTTCCTCTACCATAAACTTAGGGGTATTAAACATCAGGCGGAGCAGGCCTAAATCAAGGGGCAGGACACCTGCAATAAAAGGCACATCAAGGTTTCCTCTTTGGCAGGGGGTATAACCAATGGCATGGAACCGTCTCCAAGCATCAGGCAGAACGTTGGCATCACTATAAGCATAAGACATCAGGGTGTACACAACAGCCAACCCTCTTCATGAACATTAGGCATACACATTATAGAGCAATGGCAGGCATTAAACCATGAGCATGAGCCTAATCCTCCCCACTGGTGCATCAACTAATGAAGGCTCCCTAGGCATCTGTTCCCTCCCGGCCCACTCAAGCCAACCTATATGGGGGGTGCCCTTAGGCCATAAACACACTGGGCGCGAAATTCAGCAAAAGCACTGCCTTACGCCACACTAACACAAACCCCAGAGCCTACACTAGCTGGCGTTCACCTGGACACCCCAGGCAGGGGTTAACTAATGTCTTGGCCCAGTTCAGAGGCCTGACAGTCCCGCAGGTACTTCTCACCGGGGGCTCTGGTGTATAATTAGGGCCCACGAGCTCAAGTACAATGTCTCCAGGGGGGGGGGACGAGCACCGACCCTGTGCCCCGTTGGCCTCTCCACTCCCCACACAGTTTAATTAAGGCCCCACTCACCAGGCTACTCCGGGGGTCCTCTTCCCATACAGGGCTCTTTTCCATGGAGGGGGCAGGCACCGGCAATGTGCCTCGATGCCCCCTCCTCTCTCACGATGACAGCCGGGCCCCTCCTTCCTCACGGGGGCCCGGGACTTAAAGGCAGCCTCCGGGAGGGGCTCTCTTCAGCTTCGAGGAGGAGGGGCAGGCAACGGCAATGTGCCTCGATGCCCCCTCCTCTCTCCAGCCTCTGACTGCAACACTCGGGCACTTCTCCCAGGCGTAGGCGGGGTAGGCCCCTTCCCTCCGCTCTCTCCTTACGGCGGCGACGCTTCTCGGGGCCAGTCAGGTCGCTTCCTCTGTGCCAGTGGGGCTGGCACCGACAGTGTGCCCCGGCCCCACCTCTTCCACCGGCCCCTCACTCAGTGGCACAGACCAGCGGGGTGGCCTCCCGCTCTGCTCGCTTGCAATCGGGGCTCCCCCTTGACCACGGGGGCCCCGCACCGACACTTCACCTGGGTCCCCTCCCTCACGGGGACCCAGGGCTTCGCGTTGCTCTTCTTCCCGGGCTGCCGGCCGGCAGCCAATCCCTGCGTGGCCTTCTGGAGGCCTGGTCGCGTGGGCCAATCTGGGAGCGGCGTTGGCGGGTGCGGGCCGAAGATGGGGCCGGGCCCCCGTCACGTGATGGGAGATCTGACGCCTCAGGGCCTAGAGCGGCCCTTTCTTCACTTCGGCGACCCTCTCCTCACACCGGGGGCCGCCGCAACGGTATCCACGACGGTGGGGGTCCCTTAAAGGCGGCGCCGGGCCGCGGTGGCGATTTTCAACAATTTACAACCGGCGCAAGGCAGCGCCAACACTCCTCGGGCTGCGGCGTGATATCGGCGGCAATAAGGGGTAGGCTCCCTTTTAATAATTATTTATCTGTCGCTATTCACCACAGAAAAAGGGGTGCTTTTCTCGGAGGACAGCTCCTCCCTCAGCCCACACAGTTCTCAGGGCCAACAGCACTTCGGGGGCCACACCAATCACAGGGCACAGTCTCTTGGGGGCACAATCCTCCCCAGGCAGCTCCACAGGCAGCAACAGTCTTTGGACTCCCAGCGCTTAGGGGGCGATACTGCAGTTTACGCCAGTCAGCAGTCCACAGCCCTTCACCATAGGCACCTCACAGCCCAGCGCTTCCAAAGGGGCCACAGCTTCCTTGGGGGCATCAACCTCCCCAAAACAGCGCTATTGCAGCACAGTACCTGGCAGCACACCTCACAGGGGGGCGAACAGTCCCACAGTCAGCCTCAGGGGCACACTCCTCACCTCCTGGGCGCTTCTTCACGCAGTGCTGGCGTGGTACCCGGTCCAAACAGCGTCAGTGACCTGGGTAGGGACCCTCCCTTGTCAGGGGCCCGTGGGGACAGCAGAGGGGGGGGGGTTCTAGGGGTGCAGGGCCCAGCTCAAAGGCCCATGTGGCGGTAGCACCTCACAGCAGGTCCCCTCTCTTTCTTGTCCCAGCTCTGACTGACTCTCTGGTGGCACTTCCCCCTTACTTATAACCTCCTCCCAGGCAGTGCCAGAACCTTCTAGAATGTTGGCAAAGCTGGCCTAAACTGGCTCAAGGGAAGGGGGTGAGCACCCTGGGTGCCAGGCTTTCCCTCCAAAAGCTAGGGGTGGCTGGGTAATATTATCTAGACCGCTGACCTATGCCAGTCCGGTGGAAAAACCCATGGCCATGGCATCCATTTTAAACACAGTACATTTCAGTCAGGTGCATTTTACAATGGGGGGGAATTTACAAGTGTTCACACCATTACATGACTTCACATATTAACAAGGTGTCTCACACCACTCATGGCCTATACAGGTTTAATCCCATGGGGGAGACATTTTAGACAAGGGGGTCAAAAGCGAAAAGTTTTGGGGGAAAAGGCCAAGTCCAACAGCCACCTATAGTGATCTATGCGAACTGGTGACAGGGGTAGGTTTGAGGGATGAAAAATACGAAATGGCAGTTCTCACAGTGGGGTGGCGAGGGAAAAGACAGAGAGGAGGAGGGATGAGCGAAGGATGAAAACATTAATATTTTTCGAAGTATCTTCAGCTATCAGCCTTATTCAAATGTTAATATAACTCCCTTTGTTACTTGCATGTTCGCCTCAGTTTTTGGTTCTCATATGTCATCTTCCCATCCTTCAAGTCAGATCGAGGCCTGTCTTATTTTTTTTTATGACAGAGTTCTCTGTCCCGATTGCAGAGTCTCCGCAATTGTAAAACTACCATTAGTAAAATTAAACTCTTAGGGGTCTATTAGGATGGCGGTCGGAAAATCACTCCGAGCGCCATGGTAGCGGGAAAACACCGCCCGCTAGGACCGCGGGAAGAACGGCGGTCCAATTAGTATGCTCTGCAGTCGAAATCCGACTACGGTGGTCGGATCACGACACTTAACATTATGGCGCTTGCTGCTGCCATCAGCACTGCCGCAATGTCCAAGAATATATAACACAAATTGCCCGAACCACAAAATCTCTACAAGCTTATTAGGAGGGAAAAGATCAATTTATTGTGATCCCCCTTGACATCCAACTTAGTGTCAATGTTTATTATCCTTTTCAAGTTATGACAAGCTATATGACAGAAAACAACAATACATTAAATATTTACACACCTATATATACTTTGTACATACATGAAAAACAGATTCTTTACACAGTACAAAAAGGAAATTTCTCGCATCAAACATTACAAAAAACTAAGAATACATCACAAACAACATTAGAACAAACATTACAATCAAAAAATGAGAAAAATAGGAAAAACCAATCAAGGGGGAATTATTAGCAAATGAATGGCTCTTAAACAAATCAATACTGGACCAGCCGGTCCTAGTATCGTAGAGATGACATTTTATCCCACCCTATGAAAGTGCCGACGCGTTTCGAGATCAGGCTGTTTTATTCTTTGTATCTGTAAGATGCAAAGAAAATATTTTACTCATCACTCTCAAAACCGAACTTCTTTTAAGGCAATGGGCTGAGAAAGAAAATTGCTACATACCAAACTTGGTTGTAAGTAGAGCAGGGCATTAAGGCGTAAAGGATTTTAAACCAAATATTTCTAAACGTGGCCAGGCAGGACAAACTACAACAAATTTTAAGAATTTTTTTGCATTGGTGAATCTAACCAGCTCGTGGTTTCAATACTAAGGCGTCACCCAGTGCTACATAAAGCATACCTTGCTATTGTCGACTGCCGCCAACCGGCGTTCTTATATATAATCCACCACCATGAAGGTAGACTCCTAAAACAATAGTGACAAATGTTTTAGTGGTGGGGCTGTTGATTGCAATGTTCACATAGTGCATGCATTAATAAAATTCCAGGAAAGGCAGGAATCATTTCGCCTACCTTAATGATGTATTTCTATTCCCTTTTTAATTTTTGGAAATGTGCTCTCAATTTGCCGTCCTGTGTTAGCGAAAAAACCAAAAAGCGAGTGTAAGCGCTTGTAGCCAAAAGTATGACCATTCAAACAGATTATAAGCGTGAAATAGACAGGAAACATGTCCTGGCATTTACCTGCTCGAAAATAACAGCACGCCGCTGGTGTGATCAAAGTTTTCTCACAAGAGGTGGCCGCCCAAGCACTTCCTGTATTTAAAGCCCACCTCCAAAAAAGGCATGATGGGACTTGTAGTGTCCTCATAATTGCGCTACTAGAAAATGATGTTTAGTATGGAAAGCGCATGTAAAATCAGGGCGCGCCTGTTACGTGGTGTCATTGTCAATGAATGGAGGCAGAAAATCTATTTTTTTACTATTTTGGTTACGCGCTGGGTTTAAACTAAAAAAAAAAAACTTCAAAACTTTATTGGCAACTCGTATCTGAACACTAATGTTAAAACAGGCCATTTCATTTAAATTTGATAAATGCTGATTTAAATAGCATTTATTCCACAAGTACGGCGAGCACATTGAGGGTCATTATTGTGATCGTGTATTGCATGCACCCTTAAAAAATAAACTTTAGTAACAGAGCATGTGGGGAGTCTGTAGGTGACGCTGCACACATTATTAAGATTGCATATATCTACCTGCGAGGCAGTGGCCACGCTTACTCTTTATACACAAAATGTGTTAGTGAAAAGAGGACGTAAGGCTACAGATTAAGTCCAGGGATGTCTGACAGATGCCCATCCGCTATGCTGTATGTCTATGCCAGTTATATATGGGCTATCTCAGACAAGCTATTAAGGCCTGTTTGAGTGCTATTGTATTTCAAAATGAGATAAGCCTCTTTCTGCAGTAAGGCACGCTCAATATCGTGGCATTTTGTCATTGAATTCACAGTGAATAACACCGACCATTAAAATTCATGTTCATTGTGGCCTTTATCACAGAAGTGCTCAACCAGCGGAGCGGTCATTATGTTTTTTCTTTATCCGTGATCGATGCTGGCTGATCCTTTGGTTGACTTGTTGGCTAGTCTTGCCTATGTAGATTAGTGGGCACGGGCAAAGTATTCCGTAAACGTCATTTTTCGTTTTGCAATTGGAGAAATCTGTATGTCTCCACTTAGTTCCCTGATGGACAAATTCATTGCCCTTAATTGTGGTAGAACAAGCAACGCAATTGCCGCACCTGTGATGACCTTCCACGGGCTTTAGGTTCCATTGTGCCAAAAGTCACTTTTAGGTTTTGGAATGGTAATGTCAGCTCTAATCAATTGTTCGCCAATACTTCGATTTTTTTCTATAAGCAAAGATGGGCTTAGGAAATGGACAATTCAAACCTTCTAATAGATGCCAATTCTTTAGAACAGCTTGGCGCAACTTGTGGGTGTTGGGACAGAACGTTGTGACGCACACCATTTTGTTCATCGGAGGGCGTTGCTTAAGCTGCAGCAAGCATTCTCTCTGCGTGTATCTAGCACGTTTGAATGAGCGCTTAAGGTGCTTCTTAGGGTAGCCCCTGTCCTGCATGTTATGACAAAAAGATCTCGCATGTCTTTCATAATCAGCCACATCCGAACAATTACGCCTGATTCTGAGCAATTGCCCATAGGTTTTAAGAAAAAGCACATACATGCTCTTGTGGATCTTCCGAAGATCCACAAGAGCATGCAAGAGCCCCCTGGCCGCCCCATAGTGTCGGGCTGCGACTCATGTCTAGAGCCGATTGCACAGTATGTGGACTTTTTCTTAAAACCTTTTTTGAGTCAGGTAAAGTCATATTTGCGAGACACGACTGATTTTTTGGTAAAAGTTGAAGGAACTAGCTTTGATGTACAGTCTCAAATCATGGTGACGATGGACGTCACATCACTATATACTCAAATCCCTCAAGAAGAGGCTCTACAAGTGATGGAGATTTACCTTGGCCAGAGAGAAAGACCACATCGGGTCCCCACTGCCTTTATCTTAGAATTGGCGGAAATAGCACTTAAGAAAAACGATTTCACCTTTAATGGTGAGTATTACATGCAAGTGAAGGGGACTGCCATAGGATGTCCTTATGCCCCAGAAATGGCGGTTCTCTTCATGGCACAATACGAACAGAAGTTTGTGGAAGCTAACAACCCATTCAGAGATCGAATTTTTACAGTGGTATAGATACATTGACGACGTCTGGCTCCTGTGGCAGGGGAGTCAGGCGGAGCTAATGTCTTTCCATGGATGGCTCAATGCAAGACACAGGGACATCAAATTCTCAATAGAAAACAGCACTAGTCGCATGACGTTTTTGGATGTTGAAGTGAGATGTGAGGAAGGGCGATTGGTAACATCGCTCCATAAAAAGGCGACTGATAGGAACACCATCCTGCACCACAGAAGTGCCCATCCACGCAATTTAAAGGCCAATCTACCCTAAGAAGCTCCTTAAGCACTCATTCAAACGTGCTAGATACACGCCGAGAGAATGCTTGCTGCAGCTTAAGCAACGCCCTCCGATGAACAAAATGGTGTGCGTCACAACGTTCTGTCCTGACACCCACAAGTTGCGCCAAGCTGTTCTAAAGAATTGGCATCTATTAGAAGGTTTGAATTGTCCTTTTCCTAAGCCCTTCTTTGCTTATAGAAAAAATCGAAGTATTGGCGAACAATTGATTAGAGCTGACATTACCATTCCAAAACCTAAAAGTGACCTTTTGGCACAATGGAACCTAAAGCCCTTGGAAGGTCATCACAGGTGCTGCAATTGTGTTGCTTGTTCTACCACAATTGAGGGCAATGAATTTGTCCATCAGGGAACTAAGTGGAGACATACAGATTTCTCCAATTACAAAACGAAAAATGTCGTTAACGGAATACTTTGCCCGTGCCCACTAATCTACATAGGCAAGACTAGCCAACAAGTCAACCAAAGGATTAGCCAGCATTGATCACGCATAAAGAAAAAACATAATGACCGCTCCGCTGGTTGAGCACTTCTGTGATAAAGGCCATAATGAACATGAATTTAAATGGTCGGTGTAATTCACTGTGAATTCAATGACAAAATGCCACGATATTGAGCGTGCCTTACTGCAGAAAGAGGCTTATCTCATTTTGAAATACAATAGCACTCAAACAGGCCTTAATAGCTTGTCTGAGATAGCCCATATATAACTGGCATAGACATACAGCATAGCGGACTGGCATCTGTCAGACATCCCTGGACTTAATCTGTAGCCTTACGTCCTCTTTTCACTAACACATTTTGTGTATAAAGAGTAAGCGTGGCCACTGCCTCGCAGGTAGATATATGCAATCTTAATAATGGGTGCAGCGTCACCTACAGACTCCCCACATGCTCTGTTACTAAAGTTTATTTTTTAAGGGTGCATGCAATACACGATCACAATAATGACCCTCAATGTGCTCGCCGTACTTGTGGAATAAATGCTATTTAAATCAGCATTTATCAAATTTAAATGAAATGGCCCGTTTTAACATTAGTGTTCAGATACGAGTTGCCAATAAAGTTTTTTTGTTTTTTTGTTTTTTTTTAGTTTAAACCCAACAAATCAATACTGTGGTAGTATCTTCCTAAGGACCTTAATTGTAAAAAAACAGGCCAATGTGACTTGATTGACTTGTGAGGTGAGTGTAAGATCTTTGTCGATCATAAAGCCTAAGTTCCTAACTTTTTGTGCCGGTAGAGGACAGATGCCAGCTTCTGGGGGCCACCACAGCTGACTCCAGATGGAAGGTTTATGTCCAAATTCACTACCTCGGTTTTTTCAGTATTTAGCTTTAGGAAGTTCCTGTTCATCCAGCTCTTTACACTCAGGAGGCAGTTGCGGAACCGCTCCGCTGTGGCTTCTACGGTCTGGGTAAGTGACACCACTAGCTGAGTGTCGCCTGCCGAAGATACCAATTGCAGGCTGTGAGCTTTTAATAGTTCGGCCAATGGGGTCATGTATAGGTTAAATAGGGTGGGGGAGAGAGCCGAACCCTGGGGAACTCCGCACAGGAGAAAAAACTTTCCCGACTGAATTCCATCCCAGTGGATTTGTTGTATTCAAGTGTCTAAGAAGGACCTGAGTAGAGTTAGGGCAGTGTCTCGAATACCTACAGATTTTGACCTTTCTAGTAGGACCCAATGGTTGGCGGTATCAAAAGCTGCCGTCAGATCCAGTAATATTAGTACAGCTCTGCCACCTTTGTCAATGGTCCTAGGTGCTTCCTCTGTGGCTACTATTAGCGCAGTTTTTGTGGAGTGACATGATCTGAAGCCATGTTGGGTGTCGTCCAAAATATTGTTGAGGTCTATAAATTCCATTAACTCCTGATTTATGGTTTTTTATAATATTTGAGATGGTAGGGGAAGACAGGATATGGGACGGTAATGTTTGGTTTCCTGTGGCTCAAGGGAGTCTTTCTTCAGGATCAGTCTTATACAGGCCTCTTTCCATCTTTGAGAGAAACCTCCTGATCTTATTATCTCATTGAAAAGAGGAGTTAGGGAAGCACTAATTACTTCAGCGGACAGGTGAAGGATATAAGGGGGACATGGGTCCAAGGGTGATCCAGATTTAATCTGAGTTATCAGATTGGAGGTCTGCTTTTCATTAAGAGAGGAAAATTGAGATAGATAGTTAGAGGGGGATTTGATTTGTTCTCTATTATCATCTCCTACTGTGACAGAAGAGCATGGAGTTCCTTATAGACAGTTTTAACTTTTTGTTGGAAGAACAGGGCCAGTTTGTCTACAAAATGTTGGTCTGGGACTAAAATTATGTCTCGAGGAAATTTAGTTAGGCTCGATACAGTTTTAAATAGTTATTTCGGGGAATTGATGGCCTCTTGGATTTTTTTAGTAAAGTAGGCTGTCTTGGCTTGTTTTATCTTGGTTTTATAGTCCTCTAAGACTCTCATGTATTCCTTTCTATGCTGTGGCTGTAGTCGGATCTCCAGATCCGTTCCTGGCGCCGGCATTTATTTTGAAAGAGTTTTACTTCAGCTGTGTACCAAGGTGAGGTGGCTAGTTGTCTCCTTGGTTTCTTTACTTCTTCAGGGGCTATCTCATTTACGGCCTGATTGATCCATAGGTCAAGTTGATTAGCCCCATCGTTGCTATCCTTTAATGAGGGGAGATTACTCCTTAAGATTTGATTAGCTCGTCTCCCTGTATATTTTTCCAGGGCCTGGTTTTAGCTAGCAGGGGGCGTTCTCTTCAACCATAGATTGGTGAATTAGCTTTAACTTTAAAATGAATGGCCGCATGATCCGGCCAAGGGACCGACTGGACCGATACAACTTTGATATTGTCATTGTTGGTGAAAATGCCATCCAGTGTGTGGCCGGCTTGGTGAGTAGGTTTAGATACAATCTGTTTCATCCCAAAGCTCTGTAGGTTATCAGTTAGGAAGGAGGCATATGAGTTATTGTTTTCTTATAAATGGAAGTTAAAGTCACCTAATACTGTAAAGGTAGCAGTATCTAGACAGGATTTTAGGAAGGTTTTAAGTGCTCTGATAAAAGGGCCTCTGGTTCCTGGTGGTCTGTAGATTAGTAGACCCGGAAGGAGTTATTGATTATTGGCTTTGATGCTGAAAGTCATTGCTTCAGCCTCCAAGTCAGATTCTGGTTGGAAATTTACTTTAAAATGTGAGCGATATATTAGTGCAATTCCTCCCCCAACTGCTCCTGTCCTATCTACCTGTGCCACTGAGTAACCTGCTGGAACCGCAGTATTCCAGTCAGGTCCAGAGGTGGATGAAGCCCAGGTTTCTGTTAGGAATACTAGATCTGGGCTGTTATCTGATATTAGGTATTCCAGCTCATATTTATGCTCGGGCATGGACCTAGTGTTTAACAGGATACAGTTTATTGCATTGTCATTCTTATGCGTGATCCTGATTGCTGATTTCCCAGCAACAGGGTTGTTCCCTGGGTCTGATTTATGAGCAGTGTTCCTGAAGCAGAAGTTATTGGTAACCTGGTAATGGTTGGCTAAGTGTACTGGTAAGAAAGTGGTCCCTAATCCGCAGGAAGGGCAAGCATTGGGATGGAAGAGTCCATCCAGGATTGGCAGGGACAACTCAAAGGAATGTTATATTCAACCTATGAGGCAATAAAAACAGCTTTTTCTCAAGACACGTTTTCTCTGCTGTGGTAACAAACTCAAATTTGACCTTGCACTATCAATAAATGTGTGAGTGTGCCATATTTATTTTCACTGTCATGGCATAAATAAATATGTTTGTTTCTGCGTGTTTATAGTTGTATGAAACATATTAAAACCAAAAGAGACTTTTTAACATACAATAGCTGGATCTACTTCGTGGAACTGACACCCACTATGGAATACACAAAATCACCATAGTCTCATTCGCAAAACCAGCTATTAACTAGTTGGAACTTCAAAAAATAGATAGTGAGCATACAGCCGTACAATAATCAGGCTACACAATTATAACTTGACTGCTTTAATGTAGACCTGCTGGGTTTTAACGGGTACCAGAAGGGGAGGAGTTTGCGGAGGCGCGTGCACTGCATTTCTATTGGCAAACGGGACTGTCAGCATTCTGCCAGTGTCTCGCGCCCCGCCTCTCGGAAACAGGTCGAAATTCATCACCACTGCGTGCGTTTCATGACATGTCTCCTCATCCTCTCCGTACGCAGACATGCAGAAGCCAGTGCCTCCCAGTAATATCACACGCAGAGAATTTGCTTCTAGTAAAATGCCTGGTAAAGCATTTTTGGTTTTCCTGTAGAATCTCAAAGTAGCATTATTGCTACAGGGAGCGGTACCTCCAGGCGGAAATCTCGCGCTCCTGGCATAGAAGAGCAAATGTAATTAACTGAAGTCAACTTTATGTTTTTTAACCTATTTTTCTTGAGATAACTTTGTCAGATTGTCAAGCAAACTCTCCAAAGGGATTCGAGCCACAGTCGCATTAAACTGCAATCCAATCTTGTTATGCTGGTCTGAGCCAGCGGATATTCCCTCCGAGCAGACTGACACTGCCTTAGCAGCCCCTCTGTCGAAACTGTGAATAAATAATCTCATTTCGTGTTGACAATGACTTGTTTTTCTTCATTACCAAAGCGGGATTGATTTTCCCACAATGTTTTACACGTGTAAACACGTCAATAATCAAATACCGGTATCTTGCTGCTGCATATTCCCCTCTGCGTGGGGATCTTTTGCTTCTAAAGTATTTTCAGCTGCCATTTCGAGAATATATTTTGAATGGTATTTGGGAGTCGGCATCAGAGACTAACAGCCTGATTCATCAAGCTGAATTGCGCTCGCAAAGGGCCAGATTCTGAGAATCTGGCCCTTTGCGAGTGCGATTTTTGCATATGGGATTCATCATCCCAAATGCAAAAATCGGTAATAGCGATTTTGCTATTTTGCGAGGAATTACATTTAAGGAATCTCTATTTGAGAATCCTTAAATGCAATTCATCATCCATTTTTAAATAGCGAAATCGCAATTTCGGCCCGCTATTTACCGCGAGGTCAAACCTCGTGGTAAATAGCGAAAACTTAGAAAAATGCTTTTAAAAGCATTTTTCTAAGTTGCATGTTGCACACACACATGTCCTTTGGACATGTGTGTGTGCAACACCTGTTTAAATTTGCATTTAAGGGGTGCTACAGGGTGTCCTTTGGACACCCCTGGCACCCTTTAAATCGCTATCTTATTTGCGATTAGCAAATTGCTAATCGCAAATAAGGAATACTCCCCATTCATTCCTATGGGCCTTCCCATAGGAATGAATGGGAAGTTATTCCTTATTTGCTAATCGCAAATAAGGAATATGTAGGAATCACATTTTTTTTGCGATTCCTACATGAATCCCGTTTTGCGAGCCTGTAATAGCGATTCCTTATGAATCGCTATTATAGACTCGCAAAACGGGTTGTTGATGAATCAGGCTGTGAGGGCCTGATTTAGAATTTGGCGGTGCTCGTCGCAAATGAAACAGAGTGCCCTGTCCGCCAAACTCTCAGTCAGCCTACCTCATTTAGAGACAGGCGATCTTCAGCCTTCTTTCGACAGAGCCCCAGCCAGGTGCCTCCATCAGTTGAAAGCTTCATCTGAGCCGGCCGAGCACTGGCCATTGATGGAAGGGCATTTCACCACCCGCTCTATATAGAGTAGACATTGCTGAGAAACAGAATACAAATAATAACCCTCACACCCAGAGACACAGCAATCCTGGCATGTGGGTGGGGGTCATAAAAACCAAAGACTGCTGCCCACCAACATTTCTCTACCTTGAAGGGAACTGTTATGACAACAGTTCCTTTTAAGACTGTCATCTCTAAATTTTGCGGATTGTAGTCCATCACAGTGGCAGCGGTAATATCCTCCTCCATGCTGACAGACCAAGTACAGTTCCCCTAAGTCCTATTCAGAAGTATAGCACTCATTAGGAGGTTTCTTATACCAATTAGGAGCAACTGAGTTTTTATGCCTAAATTTGAATTATAACTAGAGCGGACTTGCTGTATTCTGAACTTGCTATCCCTTTGCAAATTTCACCAAGAAAGCATCTGGCAAGTCAGTACTCAAGCTGCGATCATTCTGACCTCTCTTGCCCAGAATCGTACAATATTACTGGTCCAGGAAACTACATACTGTGTGGTATTTGTGTTTCCTTGGATGGCACTATCACACGAAAAAAACCACTTCCAGTGGCGTAGCTGCGGGCAGGGGAGGTGTGCAAGTCGTGTCTATCGACTACCACCACACACCTGGAACAGGTCGTCCGTTCCCCACCCCCGGCACTTACCTGCACCAGGCAGCAAACGTAGGGTCTGCCCCATGTGGCAGTAGGTCTAGCTACGCCACTGGACACAGGCTACTCGTAATGTGGGCCTCAAATTGACAGCCACCATTTAATATTCCATTAAATCATATGCAATTTATGGAACAACATCAACATAAAACCTTTACAAGTTCTAGTCTGGCTTCATATTGTCACACTTCTTTATAAATATAGAGTTTTTTGCTTACATTCGTCTTATATGATGGAGTCAACCTAAACAATGGGGGAGGGACCACACTGACTGGCATGCCCAAATGCAGCATGATAAATGCAATGCTTGATAACACTTCAGTTGATAGTCTTTAGCTTTTACCATTGTTGGTGCAGCAAGTGCTGTATATCTCTAGACACATGTTTCAGGATGTTTGTCCTTCTACAGTAGAGTGGCACTTTAAATGTGGGGGTGCTGCCAATACTGCTCACAGTCATTTCACGTTTCTGCATCCCAATGAGGTTGTCAGCCCATCTCGCAATGGTGCCCTCAAATTGACAGTCCACCATTGAATATCACATTAAGACAAATGCAATTTATGGAGCAACAAAAACCTTTACAAGTTCTGGTTTTGCTTCATATGGTCACACTTCTTTATCAATATAGATCAATTTGCTTACATTTGTCTTATATGATGGGCAGGTGGAAATAGACTTCTGGATCAGTAGCAGGTTACACAGGAAGGTACTTCAAAGTGAATCAAAGAAGGATGGTCCCGGTTCCCCCAGCATGATGAGGAGAAGGTCCAGGCTTAAACAGATAAGTCTCAAAAAGGGTCTCAAACTAGTGGGGGGGGGAAAGGAATCCCATGCCCCTTCTGAAAATGTTAGGTAGGGCTTCATTTTTCAAGCCCATTCACTTTAACTGTTTCCAGAGACCATCCACTGGTGGGAACCCTACAGGGGTGGCCAATGTGACCTTGGGGGGTAGTAGTCGCAGGAGAAGATGGTAGAACATGCCCTAGTGTCTCTTATTTGTAAAGTGAACTCAGAGGGTAAGCTATTGATCTCTAAGGGTGAGAGTTGTCACTTCCACCTGATCACAGTGAATTGGTTCCCGGTCACTGCTGTGAGTGATACCTGTGCCAGCCAGTTTTCCCAGATCAGTACCTGCCAGGACAGGTGTGTAGGGTGTCATGACTACCTCCTGGTCCCTCTCTGTCACAACCCCCTCTTGCATCCTCTGTGTAGTTGGCCTAGAGTGCAGGGCTCATGTTGCCTTACCCCATGGTGCTTTATGGCACGCTATGATATAATGACATAGGTACCCCCAACACCCTCATAAGTGATGTTCCCCCAGCACCCTCATGTCTGATGTTCCCCCAGCACCCTCATGACCAATGCTTCTCCAGCACCGGTAATTCCATTGCGCTTAAACCCCTGCAAGCATTCCCCAAATCCCATGAACCAATGGATTAACTGCTCTCTGTGCTACTAGGGCTTTGGTGTGGTTTTCCATTGAATCCGTGCAAGCTTCTCCCAGAATCACCTGAGCCAATAACAAGCCTTGCTCACACAGTTACTGGGACCTTGGTGTTGTTTTCCATTATGAAAGGTCAAGCAAAAATGATACATTTGTTTCCTGTTATTTGATTCCAATCTACAAAATGCACATGTCCATTCTGTAAGGTCAAAGAGAGTGTACTAAAACATTTTTTCTCCAAGGTTTGTGAACCATGTGCTCCATGCGCCACATATGATCTAGCTAAATCCATTGAGCCTTCAAGAGAGTACATAAACCCTGCTCAAACCCGAATCGTGGCTTAGCATTGCTCCCTGTGGATCAAGCTTCACCCTTCCCACTCACTTGAAGAATCCTGCCGAAACTAAGAAGTGCTCCAGTCTCCTTCAAGTGCCTCCAAACCAGTGGATTCTGTGGCACCAACTCCCTTGACGTCTTCCTCCTTGTACCCTCCTGCAGAGCTACTCCATACCCGCTGTGACTCACTGTGTCAAAGCCTTGAGATCTTCTTTGAACTTCAGTCAAGTGGAAGAACTAGGCTATGTACCTGATATCAGTTAGTGCACACTAAACCTCCTGCAGTAGTAAACAGGACAGAGAATTCCCGTCTTCAAAGACTATGGACTTTTCCTCCATGTCCTCTCTGGGATTTACTTCAGAGCTTCTTGTGTGTTTATATCCTAGATCCTTCCTACAACCTTGATGCTAGAACTGCCACCACGCAAGGATCAAAGACTTTAGTTCTGTGTTTCTCTGATGAACGGTAGTGCCAAGAGAAAGCACTTCAGAGTATTTGATACGTGCATCTACCTTGTATGCCACCATGTGTTCCAGTTGTATCCTTAGGAGTGCAAGAAACTCCAACAATTGCTCCAAGTGTATCCTTAGGAGTGCAGGTAATTCCAACCTATGTTCTGAGCGGATCACTGACATAATATAGAATGACAAAATATAGACTTACCAAAATATAGTCACCAAAATATAGAATGCCAAAATATCGAATTCCTATCTACAAACAGGTAAGTACAAAAATATCGAATCCAAAATATAGTCTGTAAAAAATATAGTCAGTCAAAATATCGAATTTTTTTAAATGTCTTAAAAGTAATTTAAAATTAATGAAATAATAAATATAATTAACTAAAACATACTTAAAAATACTCAAATAACCTTAAAATGAAGATATAATTAATTTAAGTTATTAATAAAAAATGTACAATATTTTACCGTAGGATAGCAGGAGGGTAACATTTAATATTACCACTCCAGTGAGTGCAACAGTAGGGAAAGCGTTGGATAGCGTAGGGGTAACAAATACTATTCCCACTCCAGTGAGTGCAACAGTAGGGAAAGCGTTGGATAGCGTAAGGGTAAAAATTACTATTCCCACTCCAGAGAGTGCAACAGTAGGGAAAGCGTTGGATAGCGGGAGGGTAAAAAATACTATTCCCACTCCAGTGAGTGCAACAGTAGGGAAAGCGTTGGATAGCGTAGGGGTAAAAAATACTATTCCCACTCCAGAGAGTGCAACAGTAGGGAAGGCGTTGGATAGCATAGGGGTAAAAATTACTATTCCCACTCCAGAGAGTGCAACAGTAGGGAAAGAGTTGGATAGCATAAGGGTAAAAGTTACTATTCCCACTCCAGAGAGTGCAACAGTAGGGAAAGCGTTGGATAGCGGGAGGGTAAAAATTACTATTCCAACTCCAGAGCGTGCAACAGTAGGGAAAGCGTTGGATAGCGTAGGGGTAAGAATTACTATTCCCACTCCAGAGAGTGCAACAGTAGGGAAAGCGTTGGATATTGGAAGGGTATAAATTACTATTTCCACTCCAGAGAGTACAACCTTAGGGAAAGCATTGGATAGCGTAGGGGTAAAAATTACTATTCACACTCCAGAGAGTGCAACAGTAGGGAAAGCGTTGGATTGCGTAGTGGTAAAAAATACTATTCCCACTCCAGAGAGTGCAACAGTAGGGAAAGCGTTGGATAGCGGGAGTGTGAAAATTACTATTCCCACTCCAGAGAGTGCAACAGTAGGGAAAGCGTTGGATAGCATAAGGGTAAAAGTTACTATTCCCACTCCAGAGCGTGCAACAGTAGGGAAAGCGTTGGATAGCGTAGGGGTAAGAATTACTATTCCCACTCCAGAGAGTGCAACAGTAGGGAAAGCGTTGGATATTGGAAGGGTATAAATTACTATTTCCACTCCAGAGAGTACAACCTTAGGGAAAGCATTGGATAGCGTAGGGGTAAAAATTACTATTCCCACTCCAGAGAGTGCAACAGTAGGGAAGGCGTTGGATAGCATAGGGGTAAAAATTACTATTCCCACTCCAGAGAGTGCAACAGT
The DNA here is from genome assembly GCF_964263255.1 of Lissotriton vulgaris. Taxonomy (NCBI): domain Eukaryota; kingdom Metazoa; phylum Chordata; class Amphibia; order Caudata; family Salamandridae; genus Lissotriton; species Lissotriton vulgaris. The sequence continues at coordinate 704,189,583 of NC_141691.1, forward strand.
AGGGAAAGCGTTGGATAGCATAAGGGTAAAAGTTACTATTCCCACTCCAGAGAGTGCAACAGTAGGGAAAGCGTTGGATAGCGGGAGGGTAAAAATTACTATTCCAACTCCAGAGCGTGCAACAGTAGGGAAAGCGTTGGATAGCGTAGGGGTAAGAATTACTATTCCCACTCCAGAGAGTGCAACAGTAGGGAAAGCGTTGGATATTGGAAGGGTATAAATTACTATTTCCACTCCAGAGAGTACAACCTTAGGGAAAGCATTGGATAGCGTAGGGGTAAAAATTACTATTCACACTCCAGAGAGTGCAACAGTAGGGAAAGCGTTGGATTGCGTAGTGGTAAAAAATACTATTCCCACTCCAGAGAGTGCAACAGTAGGGAAAGCGTTGGATAGCGGGAGTGTGAAAATTACTATTCCCACTCCAGCAGTGCAACAGTAGGGAAAGCTTTGGATAGCGTAGGGGTAAAAATTACTATTCCCACTCCAGAGAGTGCAACAGTAGGGAAAGCGTTGGATAGCGTAGGGGTAAAAAATACTATTCCCACTCCAGAGAGTGCAACAGTAGGGAAAGCGTTGGATAGCGGGAGGGTGAAAATTACTATTCCCACTCCAGTGAGTTTAACAGTAGGGAAAGTAATGATTTAATATATTATTAAAAATAAATTAAATATCAATACCAATAAAACATTAATTGAAATTAATAACCAATTTAATATTATGTAATACTTAATTAGAAATACAACTACATATTAGTTATTAAAAATTAATAACCTATTCATAATTATTCAACAACGAATTAATTTTAAATAACAAAAACTAATTAATAATAAAAATTAATACCAATTAAAAATTAACAGCAAATTAATTATCAATACACAAAAAGTATTTTTAATATGTAATTAATTACAATTACATTACTTCCCACCCTATTCCCCTATAAACCCACATCCCACTACAGAAAATACATTAATACAATTATCATAATTATCAAATATTTAATTAATACAAAATAATTACAAATTAATAAAAATTAATTGCCAATTAATAGAAATTTATTACCAATTAAAAATTAATTAACAATAAATTTAAAATCAATACGAATAAATGAAAAAAATATTTACTTTATTACAATTATATTACTTCCCACCCTATTCCCCTATAAACCCACAACCCGCTACAGAAAATAAATTTAGAAAATTAACAATTAATCAATTAATACAAATTAATTGGCAATTAATAAAAATTAATTACCTATTACAAAATAACAATAAATTCAAAATGAATACCAATAAATAAATACAAATATTTAATTAATTACAATTAAATTACTTCCCACCCTATTCCCCTATAAACCCACACCCGCTACAGAATTAAATTACGCAAAAATTAGATAACATACAATTCATTACTTAAAATACATTAAACATACATTACAAAAATTAATATACACTTTTCACACATATACTAACATACAAAACACTTTAAAAAAATTGATAATATTAGAAAATCAATATATTTAATGCCTATATTGTTTTTTTTTTTTTTTTTTTATAACTTTTTTATTTGACAGACAAGTCACAAGCAAAGAGACATTGCAATTCAGAAGAAAAAATAAAAAAATAAAATACAAATATAGCAAACTTTAAAGTGACATCAGGGAAAAAAATCCATAAATTAGTAAGATCAACAATCTTTAAATGTTACAACTTGGCCAAACAAAAAGACATTTGTAAGAAAATAAAAAGCAAGGAAAGAGAAACACTAAATATTTATACAAAGTTAGCCCAAATCTTTTCGAATCTATCTACCGTTTTCCGGGTCCTATTTTTAGCAAGGGCCTTCTCCATTGTGTAAATTTCATGAAGTAGTATTAGCCATTCCGTCCTCTGAGGTGGATTTGGTGAGATCCAGGCTCTAGCTACTACCAGTCTAGCACAAGAGATCGCTATGTCAAGCCAGCTTCTATTATCATGGCCCCGCTCGTATATATAGAGTAAAACCATAGATGAGGTAAGTGGGGAGCTGATCAATTGTTTTTCACATAATGTGGTTTCTATTTCTCGCCAGAACAAGTTCAGTGCTGGACAAGAAAAGATCATATGGATAAGATCAGCTGCTTGCAGATCACATTTAGGGCATTTGGTACGTTCGTTATTTTGTGACCATTTAGAAATTTTCTGTGGGGTGTGATAGAGTTGGCTGACCGTTCTATATAATTGAAGTTTCAAACTGGAGGAGTATGTTATTTTGTTAAGAGTTGTGAAAGCCTTTGAGATATTCTGGGGGGTCACATTAGTTCCCAATTCAAGCGTCCATTTTTGAGAGAGTCTGGGACAATCATCCAAGTTATGCTGGATTAATTGTTTATATCCTCTGCTTATTATAGATTTCTCCTTAGAGCTATACAAAACTTCCCAAATATCCGAGCTAGTAATTTTTATTAGGTTCATTTTCCGTATAAGATAGTCCCTTATTTGCAAGTATTTAAGTGCCATTTCACTTGGTAGCGAGTAAATTAATTGTAAAGTGGAAAACTGTAGAAACCCCTCATGGCCATATAGGTCTCCCAGTCTCTTGATCCCATAATCGGCCCATTCTCTCCCAATATTATCGTTAAAAATACCTGGTAGCCCTGGATTATCCCATAATGGCAAATCAGAGTGAAAAAAAGAAGTGTCGCAAAACTTCATGACTAAATTAAACAACCCTACCATGTCCCTTGCTGTCTTGAATTTAACTCGTTTGAAGAAGTTCGGGTCTTGTATTCTTGTTAGAAATTGAGATGAGTTTCTACCTAACATATATTGATGAAAAAAAAGGTTTTATTTTTATTTAATAGACTCCTAAAGCGCCCTATAAAAGATGCAAAATAATAAGACTTAAAATCCGGAAAATCTAATCCACCCTTCTCTAAAGGTAGTTTTAGTATCGCTATTGACCTCCTAGGTTTTTTATAGCTCCAAATAAAGCTGCTGCAAATTCCTTCCAGCTTCTTAAAAAAAATATTATTAACTCGAAGGGGAATAGAACGAAAGAGATATAAAAACTTGGGCAAAAGATTCATTTTAATCAAATTAATTCTTCCCAAAATATTCATCGGAATTTTGTGCCATTTTTTAAGCATCAACGTAACTTGTTTAAGTAAAGGTTCGTAATTCAGTTTAATTATTTCATTTATTTTAGAAGAAATTGTCACCCCTAAATAAACAGCCGAGTTGCAAAACCCAGTAACAGATTGATTAGCTTGGTAGTTCATAATGGTTTGAGTTTTATTAAAGTTTAATTTGTAACCGGAAATAGCTCCAAACTTTTCCGCTTCTTCTGAAATTCCTGCTAGAGCATCTATAACATTAGTAGTAAATATGGCTAGATCATCGGCGTATGCAGTGATTTTAAGAATTTTATGTTCATGCTCTACCGGAATTATCTTCTCTTGATTCTGCAGGGCGTTTATAAAAGGCTCCATAGAGAGGGCGAACAGCAGGGGTGAAAGTGGACATCCCTGTCGAGTCCCCCTAGATATAGCGAAAGTTGAGGAAAGTGCACCCGCGTAACTGATTTTAGCGTTAGGATCTCTGTATATCGCCTGTATGCCTCTAAGGAAGCGATCCTTAAACCCGTATTGCATTAGCACTTTCCACAAATAATCCCACCCCACTCGGTCAAATGCTTTTTCTGCATCCAGTAATATCATACCGAGTGGGGTGAGGTTAGTTGCAGCAATATCAAATGCCGTAATCGCCATATTGATATGGGCGGTAGTATCCCTTCCCTCTATGAAGCCATGTTGTTGATCGTTAACTAATTGCGGCATAATAGACGCCAAACGCCTTGATATCAGTTTAGAATAGGCCTTAGCATCGGCGTTTATTAAAGAAATAGGCCGATATGACCCGCATTCCAATGGAGGTTTATTCTTTTTCAAAAAAAACATGATCTTCGCCGTTTTCCAAGATTCCGGAGCTTTACCAGATGTGCCTATAGAGTTCACCACTAAGCAGAGCAGAGGGAGTAGCTCTTCGGCGCAGATCTTATATAATTCAATCGGAATCGTGTCCTCCCCTGCCCCTTTATTAGAAGGGAGCGAGAACACCGCTAAGCGCAGTTCTTCTAATGTGTAATTAAGTTCTAATTTATCCAAAATCTCCTGATCTAAAAAGTGTCCCAAAGAGAGATTATCATTTAAGTAAGATTGGATCTGCTCTGGCCTAGCCCTACTCTCAGGAGTATATAGTGCTTCGTAGTATGAAGCAAATTGCTCCATTATATCTCCTGGCTGTGTATAAATAATACCATTAGGGCCTTTTATAGCTTTAATTAATGTAGAAGCTCGGTCTTCAGCTACTTTGTAAGCCAAGAGCTTTCCTATTCGATCTCCAGATTCATACTGAGATAATCTATATTTAAGTAACTTGCCACTATTTTTTTCTTTAAAAGCGCTTTTCATGCCTGTACGTATATTTATAAGTCTGCTTTCCAGAAGTGATATGTCTCTGCTATTCCGATCCCCATCTCTGAGCTTATCTGCCAATAATTTTTCTAAATGTAAAATATTGTCCATCATTAACTTTGTTTCTCTTTTCCTTGTTGCATTTTGTTTAAGTATATATTGTTGGGTTGTTCCTCTAATAAAGGCCTTACAGGCATCCCAAACTGACAGCACATTAGCAGAATCTTTATTAAATGTAATGAACTCCTCTATCTGTTTTTTAAGCATGGTTACAAAGACCTCATCTGAGAGTAAGTACCTAGGAAAAGAAAAAGTGTGTCTTTTTTTTATGCCTAAGGCCGAATCAAATATAAATATTATAGGATTGTGGTCCGATGAAATTTTTGGCATGACCTTCATATCTCCTCTCCTCAATAGTTCATCTGAGGCCCAAGCTAGATCAATCCTAGAGCAGAGTTTATGAGGAGCAGAGTAGTACGTAAATCCAGGCAGACCTGGATATAAGCTACGCCAAATGTCTTTTATATTGTGTATTTTAGCTAGTTCCAGTATTGCTGCTCTTGTTTGTTGCATACGTAGCCCTACTCCTTTTTTAGTTGTATCCTGTTGGTAATTCATAACACAATTAAAATCTCCCATTAGGATAAGTTCTCCTGACCAAGATAATAATTCGATATTCAACCAATCAAATAACCATGGCTCATCTTTGTTGGGGCCATACACTGAACAAAAAACATATAAAGTGCCCTCCAATCTTATTTGCATTATTGCCCAACGCCCTCCCTTGTCTGCTGCCGTTTTGACAACTTCCCCTTGCCAATATCTTTTCTTTAGGATAGCCACACCTCTTATTGGTGCATTTAGAGTAGTGCAAATCACCAAATCGTATCCTAATTGACTCAACAATTTTTTATCTTTATAGCATATATGGGTTTCTGTAAGCATTACTATCTGTGCATCATACATTTTAAGTTCTTGATAGATTAAATTTCTTTTAGTCTTATTGTTCAGACCGGAAACGTTCCAGGCAAGACACCTACAGTTCGTCATTTTATATACAATAAATCAATAGCCGCTTCCCTTAAATTATTTCTCCATATAGCTCTCTTTCTTGTTAAGTACATTGTAGCTTCGCCATGGCTTGTCTTGTCATTTTTGTTTTTTCCCCCCCTCCTTCTCCCCCCCCCCCGTACCAAAGAAAAACACCCCCCCTTTATACCTGCTGCCTTTTGGTAGGGCAGCCTCTCAGCGGTGCAACCACCCGCCACTTTCCACCACCCTCATTAAGTATGTCATTTTTACTAAATTTAGCATATCTTAAATCTCTTATTCTCCATTTTATCCTTTGAGCTTGTCAGATTGATCAACCCCTTTCCACTAACCTTACCCTGAGGTGTAGTGTTCTCAGGCTGCACCCGACGGCACCTTCAATCCGCCATCTTGGTTTTTCCCTTCCCAGCCCTTCAATCCGCCATCTTGGTTTTTCCCTTCCCAGCTTAATGCCTATATTGTATATTTCGATATTTTGACTTCTATATTTTGAAAATCGATATTACTTACCTTAAATTCGATATTTTTAACCACTATATTGTGTCCATTCGATATTTTGTCCATTCTATATTTTTACTTCGATATTATGTCCATTCTATATTTTGGAATAGATATTATGACTGTTTACCGTTCTGAGCTTATCCCTGGGAGTGCCAGTAAGTCCAATATGTATTTCAAGTTTATTCCTGGAAGTGCCATGCTCCAATATGTAATTTTGGTTATTCTGCTCTCATGCTGAGCTGCTGTTGAAACCTGTAAGTTTGAGTCACTGAAGTTAATGCATGTTTATTGTACGTAGAGACTTGTTAGTGTACTGATGGTAACTGCCTCCTCTTGTTATTTCCAGTGCATTGCATTATCACAAAGCCAGGGGTTGTGTTTCAGTGCACAACTACCTTGCAAAAGTAGTCTGAAAAATGACAAATACTGTTATGCAGTGTCACACAGCCACTGAGCAGATCCAGTACCGCAAGTCTCTCTTTTCTTATTTTGTCCCAGACCTCCTTACCCCAGGAGACAATGTGGAATGGAAGGTTTCAGTTCCTTGGCCTGCATTGTCCCGGAAGGGATAGGAGGTCCAGCATTCGCTCCAGTGTCGTCTCTGCGGTTCGAACCAGGTGACTGCATGACATAGGGTAACTCAGTCCTATGGGCTGGACTGTGTTTACATAATAGCCATAGTGTCTCTGGCATGAGGAAGTGGCCCAGAGAGGGAGGTCATAGTCAACCCTCAAATGCCTAGCCACTGCTTCCTTGGGAATGAACTACCTTCAGTGATAAATATGCTGGGTGGAGCAGCCACCCAGTGTGCTTCCAGGTGAGGCCACTTCTGACCTGTAGATGCTGTCTATGCTTGCCCAGACATAAGAGACAGGAGAACTGCACCAGCAGACTCCTGCATAACACATACAGTGTCACTTTTGGGGTAGGGTGGAGGTTCTCCCCTCGAAGTCTTGACTTTCCAGGTACTTGTTCAGCCATAGGGTACAGGTTGTAGGCTGTGACCAGTCTCAGGATACCACCCCTAGGATAGCGGGACAGGGAGTGAAAGTAGGGTACTTTGCACCCCAAAGTTGTTGCCCCCCACTCTGATAAACCCAAGAGGTAAGGAAAAGCTTAGCAACAAGTAGGAAACTCCCTTGCCAACCCTAAGGTTATAAGACCTGTTCAAAGCCGAGGTTGGATCCTCCACCTTGCAGTAGATGGCTTGAGGCCTGACACTTGGCACTGACAACTGTCAGTGGCCTCTGTTGGTTGTTGTCCCTTTGGGCAGAATTTTCTCTAGGTTGGAAACAGAAGTCTGATTCAATTGGAGGAATGAGCCACATGTCCTGTTGGCTATGCAGTTGCTGTCTGCCTACTGGGATGCATCTATGAGCAAACTAATGCCCGGAGCCTCAGAGATGGGGTCCCCAGATGAGGGGAAGGGTTGTCCATGGGCCAGCCCAGTGGCTCAGGAAGGTGTTGACAGAGGGTACCAGATGGGTTCGGAGGGGCATAGAACTGCCAAGTGCCACTATAGAGCAGGCCAATTGTCCATATTCTATTGCCCGTGATTGAAAGCCCATCAAAGTATTGCTTAGTCTACCATGGTTTTTACCTGGGGGATCCTTGTTGGACCTCACCCTTTCTGCAGAGTCACCCCAGAGTTGTACCTTCTTTTTCGAAACCCGTTTTTGTTGGCTTGTAGGACCGTGCACACTTTTCTCCTGGTAACCAGTGGTAAAGTACTTGTGCTCCCCCGTCTAAACAGGGTAAAAAGGTATACACCTGACCAGTCCATATAATTTGTTAAACTTGATAAGTGATAACTTCAGTTTGGAGCAGATGAATTATCTTTCCTGTTCTCATTTGATTTGTAGTTCAAAATCCTTTGTAATCATACAGTTGAATTTTTAACTACAATTCTAAAAACACCACTTTTAGAAAGTTCAAATTTTTCTGCCTAAACCATCTGTGCTTTTCTAACAGTATCATAAAAGGAAAAATTCCCTTGGTGTAACTGTAGTTAAATATCGTCCGGACTCATACCCCACTTCATCCACGCTACTGCTGCATATAGGAAGATCTTCCCAATTCTGAACCCAAAACTATTGCAAATGCGACTCACGAACTTATCCAAAAATATGCAAATTTTATTATATATCCAGTAAAAGGGTTAATACACAATAACAAATTCATTACACATTTATAAACCCTAAACAGGGCATTTAAAATAAACAACAAAGAAGGGACAATATAGAGTGACTCAATTAGAAAGCGTTTAGAATGATTAATCTGTTGGAATCTAGAAACAGCGTCAAGCTAATGTTAGCAAATGACAACAGCCTTGTTCCTTGGATTTAATAATAACAGTAGCGTCGACGCGATTCGGTGTGCTGCCTGATGTGCACCACCTTTTTCAAGACAAAATGCTTGGTTGTCTCTCTTTTTTCCTTCACAATGTTGAAAATCATTTATCTAGAAAACAGAAAAATACATAAAAGTATATTTTCCCCACACTACAATGTTTAACATTTTCCCTGTTACACATTCTAGTTAATCTTCTATTTACATTTTTAGGACAGTTTCTCGCATTTTTTTATTATTATTATCACCATAAATTGAGCACACATTTGCAACTATTTTAGTCAGATCCTCATGTTTGCAAAAAGAAAAATATCTCACAGCAAAAGTTAAAAACAAGGGAAGAATTTCCTCTACTCAGACATCTTTGTCCCACATTTATCCCATCCATTCTCACCTTATCTATTTCTCAGTGTGTGCTATACCACACTGTATTCACCTTATTGGGGAAATAATGGTTCGGACACTGGAATGCTGATTTAATCAAACATAAAGGGGATTAGTTACTTCCCTCCATGACAGTCCATAAGTCCCCATGGTTTCCCATTCAATGCCTCCTAAACAGGTCGACAATAAAGTCATATTATTCACCCTGATTTTCAACAAAAGCTGTGAATTACCTGATCATAATCATAACATTAGCTTATAAAAGGATTTCCTTTGTTGTACTCTCAAGATTTGATATGTTCCAAATATCAACTCCACATGGGAGTGGATTTTTGTTTATAGTGTCTAAAATGTACTCTATTTTTCTAAATTGGTTTGGGAATTTTCTTATGTCGTACCTTTACTTTATCACTATTTGAGTGTTGCATAAATACTTTATACATTGCCACTAAGTTAGGCCTGACTGACTTTGTGCCAAGCTACCAGAGCATTAAGCACAGGTTAATGTAGTCACTTTTGTGGTTCACCCCAACAAGGGTGGTGTTTATTACTTGTGTGGCTCTCACCCCTCTCAACTAATAATCCAATTTCTGTCTCTAATAAGTTGTACTGTTCCCCTTAGTCCTGTAGTGACCCGAACAACTGGAGAGCTCAAAGTCTGGACAGGTAACTCTTCCTTAGCACTGCTGGGACAGACAGTCTAACAAAGAGGTCCAGATTTTTATCAAACTGGAAACTAGTACCTGGATGTTGTGCGTGATTTCCTCCTTTTGCCAGAGGGTTCCAATTTGTAGTGATCCTATATGCCTCCATTGGAGTTGCTTTCTTTTTCCAAAATGTAATTATAAGTCTTTTTGCTGAGCCCATCAAGGCGTACAATAGAATTCTACGAGTCTTACCTCTCACATTTTCCATCCTATAATCTGCATGCAGCAGTATTCTTCCTCGGGTTGTGGGTGCTGCTTTTCCTATGATCCTGTTGATGTGACAAATAATTTCTTCCCAGAGTGTCTGAAGTACCTCAAATTTCCACTAGATACCCCTTCCCACCTCTCCAACAAAGATCTGTGGCTGCAGGTGTATTTGCTGCAACTTACATGGGGTCAAATGCCAAAACATCATTAATTTATATCCTGCTTCACAGTATTGTTCCATATACAGTTTCATCCATTGTTTGAGATCTCACTCACAAGATCTGCCTTGCATTTTATTTAATAGCCCCAATATCTTCAATGTTTGGCTTTTGTTGAGCATGGTGCATAGTAGTAAGATAAGGCCTTCAAGATGCCACATGTGTCAAAAATTTGTCAAGGGGAGTTAGAGATTGAATTTATCAGCTCTTTGTTGTTGGGGTTCCTAGACCAGTGTCTGAATTGTGTGCTTTGCAAGCTATTCCTTTCGGAAACTTCAAAAACTTCCTTGCACTCATTTAACCTTTATGAAACAACTCTCTAATCATTAAGCATTACCCCGGCTTCATTTCTCAAATCTCTCTACCTCCTTAGCTAGTGTGACTGTGAGGTTCAAATTAATCGGAGTGCTAGAAAGGTAGCCCCCCTCATCCTTTACTGCTATATTTTCCCATACTATCAGTGGGGGTCTAGTGATTTCCGAGATATAGACGTGTGGAGGGCATGACTCCCCATGTGACCATGGAATGGTACAGCACGAGAGACTTGCCAGGGATTGATCAATATGTAGCAGTCTCTTTTCCATTTCTGGGGACAACCATTCAAAAAGAGTCCTAAATTGTACTGAAAGACAGCTTCCCATGTTATTGGAGGAGGGACATCCAGATTTTTCGATACTTCTAGCTCAGCCACCTATCCAGATGAAATTACTCACTAATTTATGTAAGGCTCCAATGGGGGTCAGAAGAACCTGGAAGAAATGAAGAAAGATTGTTATTGTACTGGGGCCTCACCTCTAGGCCCTACACTTGGGTCTGTCACGCTACAGCAGCAATCAATCAATCAATCAGGTCACTTGTAAAGTGCACTATATACCTGTGAGGGTCTCAAGGCACTGGGGGGGGGAGCTGCTACTGATCAAAGAACCTGGTCTTGAGGTCTCTTCTGAAAGCCAGAAGGTCTTGGGTCTGCGGTAGGTTGGTTGAGAGGGTGTTCCAGGTCTTGGCGGCGTGGTGGGAAAAAGATCTGCCGCTGGCGGTCGTTCTTCGGATGCGGGTGACTGTGGCGAGGGCAAGGCCGGTGAAGCGGGGCTGACGGGTGGAGGTGTAGATGCTGAGTCGTCTGTTGAGGTATGCTGGTCCAGTGTTGTGGAGTGCTTTGTGTGCATGTATGAGGAGCTTGAAGGTTATCCTCTTGATGACGGGTAGCCAGTGCAGGTCTCTCTGGTGGGGTGTGATGTGGCTGCGGCGGGGATGTCTAGGATCAGACGTACAGAGGCGTTCTGGATTTGTTGCAGCTGTCTCAGGAGCTTGGCCGACGTTCCTGCGTGGAGGGCATTTCCATAGTCGAGCCTGCTCGTGACGAGGGCCTGGGTGACTGTTCTTCGCGTTTCGGTGGGCATCCACTTGAAGATCCTGCGGACCATTCGTAGGGTGTTAAAGCAGGATGAGGAGACGGCGTTGACCTGCTTAGTCATGGAGAGGGTGGAGTCGAGGATGACCCCTAGGTTGCGTGTGTGGGTGTCAGGGCTGTTCCCAGTATTGTCGGCCACCAGGAGTCGTCCAAGGCTGAAGGGGTGGAGCCGAGGATGAGGACCTCTGTCTTGTCCGAGTTCAGCTTTAGTCGGCTGTTCCTCGTCTGTTCGGCGACAGCCTTCATTCCTTCATGGAGGTTGGTTTTGGTGGTGTGAGGGTCCTTGGTGAGGGAGAGGATCAGCTGGGTGGCATCGGCGTAGGAGATGATATTGAGGTCGTGCAGCAATCAGATCACACACACACCCTCAGTGCCTTGGTGTGAGCCAAAGACCACGTGTGGTCTTTGACCATATATTATGTAGTCTCTGGCCACGCCTGGCAAGAGGATGTACAGGGTCATGCCAGCACCACGGGGGGTGCTTGGTGAACGTTACATCCCTACCCAACTTGGTGTTCGAGTTTGCTGTTCTTTGGCTCAGGGTGGACTGGGCCTAAGGTCATACCGTTGATGACAGGAGTGGGTGCTACAGTTCTAAAGCTCCTGGATGCCCCAGAGAATGTCAAAATAATTGTCTCTTGGGAAGCTTGGCACAGAAATGGGACTGCTGCAGGTAGTTCTTCATGGTCTATCTGCTGATACAAACTGTCCGAATCAGTCTCTTGTGCCTCATTTTCAGGAGTTGGCTGTGTTGGAAAATCCACACTTTGGAACCATTACACATTCCTGGTGACTGTCTCTTGGCCCTTTTGGGTGGTGATCATGGTGCTATCGGACCGAATGCTTGTCCATGCGCCTGGTTCAAATTTTATCGATAACCTCTGTCCTGCTCTCCTGTCTCTTATCATGACCCGAACTCTAGCACTGCGCTTCCAGCTTGCTTGCACATTGGTTTGAGTGCACTTGGCTTGGGCTCCAGCTGGGTCTAATGGAGGCGATGTCCATGCTGGGAAGACGCAAATGGTGTCAAACCTGGGCACATTGAGCATAAGGGACACAGTGACTACTGTGTGGTTTAGTGGGTTGTTCCATGGCATTTCTGAGAAACTTCTACATGGTCAGCTCTGGATTGGTGCCTTATGTGACAGCTCTCCTTAGTATTGTAGTCAGAGTGCACATGAAGCGCTCAACTTCGCCATTGGTTTTCAGCCATTGAGGGGTAATCCAGTGGTGTCTGATCCACAAGTTGTTGAATAGCTCTTTGTACTCTGACCGCTTGAATGGCAGGCCGTTGTCTGACTTTTCTTCTTGCAATAAGCTAAATAGCACAAAAGCCTTTTCCATCACTGTTACTACATTGGGGAAAGCCGTAGTCTATCACTTTGACAGTGGGATACTATTTGTCTACTATTAATGCTGGAATGCATCCGTCTGGGAAGCTTCCAAAATCAAGGCTCACTTGAGACCATGGGGCAGTGCTCGGTTAATCCGTGATGATGGGTACCTGCAGTTCTTGGAGACTTGTGCTCTGACATGAGGGACAGCATCTCATGGACTCATCAATGGCAGCTTCTAGCCAAGGGAACCACACCTTTTGCCTCATCTGGGACTTCATTCGCACAGTCCCTTTGTGGCCTTTATGGGCCAGTGCCATTAATTTTTCTATAAAACTTTTGGGGATGACAATTCGAACCCCATGTAGCATGAGACCTTCAGGTGTGGTGCTCAGTTCATCATGCACTCTCTACAGTTTTATCAGGCGCTCCTTCTCTGGGCCATGCCAGCTGTTGGCATCTCTCAGGGAGTTCTGCCATGAGCCTCATTGGAGCACTGAATCAGACTTGGTGGCTTCACTGATTTCTTGGAGGCCAAGCACCTGCGGGCACGCACCTTGCTTCACTATGCTGATGCATACTTCCGTGGCATCCGAGCTGTTGTGATTGTCATCGGTAGGATAGGGAGGATGGTGGAAGAGAAAGTCAGCTTGGTCTTAGCCCCTGGCCAGTAGGTTACTTCCATGCGGTAGTGTTGCAGCTGGATGGCCCACCGTTCGATCCACATGGTGGGTGTGGTGTTGTGCATCCGAATAAGGGACCGAATGGCTGATGATCTGACCTACTCAGAACGGCCTGCCGCTGAGGTAAAGCTGAAAATGGCCACGCACCCACTTCATAGCTAATGCTTCTCTCTCAATTTGGGAGTATAAGGTCTTTGTAGGAATGAGAGCTTCCCTTGCAAAAGCTGGTGGCGCCCCCTTGCACAGTTCCACCTCTTGGGTAAGTACGGTTCCCTGGACTACCGGGCTGGAATCAACCAGGAGTTCAGTCTGTCTCTTAGGGTTGAAGTCAGCTTTTGTTGTTTTGCTGAGTAAGGCTACTTTCATTTTTCAGAATGCATCTTCCTCTTTCTGGCCCTACTGCCATGGGGCATGTGCTTTTGCCAAGGCACGTAGGGGCTCAGCGATGGTCGCCAGGTTCGGGATGAACAGGCCACACTAGGTGGCCATGCCCATGAAGCTTCATACTTCAGAATTGTTGTTGGTGCTGGGGATTGGGTGATGGCATGTGACTTGCAGGGGTCAACCTGTGCTCCTTGTTGGTTGAAGATGTATCTGAAGAACTCAATAGAGTTCTGAAAGAAGGAGCACTTCTGTTCTTATAGCCTCTTTAGCGCTGCTCATAGGCACTCTTCAGCGGTTGCAGAGTGGATGAGGTTATCGTCAGTCACATTCATGACTCCTTGTAGGCCTGACAGTGTCTCCCTGATGGCATTTTGGAAAACTTCTGCTGGAGAGAACATCCTGAATTTTAATTGCTTATATCTGTGCAATCCTAGATGTGTTGAGAAGGTGATAATATAGACCATTTCCTCTGCAAGTAGTAGTAGGTAGTATGGAGTTGGCCTACCGGCTAGGGCGGTCGACCTCAAATCTGGGGAACTGGGTTTGAGTCTGGGCAATGATGCTGAACATCCGGTGATTCTGGGCAAATCACTTAATCTCCCTGTGCCTAACAAAAAAAAAAAAATGAATGTGTCCTCATGTAATGCAGCTGGTACTATGTAAAGCGCTCTGATACCTGATTCAGGCCAAGTTTGTGCTATATAAAACTCTGTAAAATAAAAAATAAAAAAAAATAAAAAATCCTGCGTTAGGATCCAGCTTAGACAACCACATCGACCCGTTCAATTCAACAATGTTGTCATCCATTGTCGGTGTAATGTGCCTTTCCCGTTTGATGGCTTGGTTGGGAAGTCGCATGCCAATGCAGAGTTTTATCTTACCAGGTGTTAGATCTGGGGGTCTCTAGTTGTCAATGGTATTCACCTTTGTCCAAATAGGGATCCTTACTTCTAAGTCAAGATAAGGGGATTACACTACTTAATAACCCCTGCTCACCCCCTTGGTTGCTTGGCACGAGTAGACAGGCTTATCTCAGAGGCAGTGTGTTAAGCATTTGTGAGTATACACCGCAATACAGTGAAAACCCTACAGATGGACACAACACAGGTTTTATAAAAATAAGTATTCTTTATATAGACTTAACACAAGATCACAAACAACAAAAATCCACAATACTATACTTAAAGTTGACTTAAAGATGATAAATGTTGCTTAGTTCAAGTTGATGATAAATGCGACAAAGTTCTCAACGAAGTACCTGGATGCGTAACGCAAAGTGAACAAAAGGCTTGCAAAAGGGGAGATGCGTTGGTTCCGTGATCCGGGAGAAATGATGTGTCGTGCCTCAATGCTTGCGCAGAGTAGGGGATGCGTTGTGAGCCTTACCAATGCGGCATTGATGCGTAGGTTCTCAGCCTGCTGGCCCGTTCCCGTGTGCAAGATGGCGCCTTGATGCGATGTGATGATCCGGTTGCGATGTGAGAAGATGGGCCCTTGACGCAGCTATGCGATGACAATGCATAGACGCCCTGGCAGCCTTGTGACGACTTTGTACTTTGGAGCGGCGACAGGCCCTGCGACACGCTTCTCCGGTGATGCAATGGCGACTCTCTCGATGGCGTCACGCTTCTCCGGTATGCGACAGCAGGCAGCTTTCGACGAAGACACGCTTTCTGGGAGATGAGGCGGCAGCACGCTTATCCGGCGGTGCGACAATTTCAGCTGCGGAGGCAACACGCTTCGTCTCGATGCGTCGCGCTTCCAGCTCCCAGCGCCACGCAGGTTTTTGCAGTTAGAATTCCCAGCAAGGAAATTCAGAGGGGAGCTCAAAATGAAGTCTTTTGTCCATGAGACTTCAGCAGGAGGCAAGCACAGTTCAAGCCCTTGGAGAATATTCTGTAGATAATGAAAGTCCTTAAAACGTTCCTTCTCCTTTCCTTGGCAATGAAGTCACCACTGCAGGCCAACCCAGCACACAGCACACTGGCAGAGGGTCAGTCAAACTCCTGCAGCTTCCCTGATTCTTCTCCTTGGCAAAAGGTTTCTTGTTCCAGAAGTGATCTAAAGTTTTTGGGACTAGGTCCTAATATTCATACCCCAAAAATCCTTTGTTCTCTGAAGGCTGAGAGGCCTCTGCCTAGTCCAAACTAGTTCCTGAGCACTTTGTTTACATGACTCCTTCATTCCTTTAACTGTGCAGGGCAGAATCATCAAACACCCCACAGGAGGGGGAGCCAGCACAGGGGAGAGAAGGCACAGCTCTGGAGCACTTTGTTGACAAGATTCCTTTTTTCCTTTCACAGTGCAGGGCAGAGACATCAGACAAGCCCCAGGAGGTGGAGCCAGCATTGGAGAGGGAAGGCCCAGTCCTATTCAGGTCCCAGGTGCAACTCCTCCCTCCCATCTAAATGGAGATCTCTCTATTTACCACTGGACTGCCCCAGCCTGTCTCCTGGAATCCCCTAGCCCTGTCACTCACGAACCCAGACAAGGAATACACAACCTAGCAGAGGCAGGCCTGGACAGTTACACAAGATAATATCTACTTTCTAAAAGTGGTATTTTCACACACAGAATAATAAAACCAACTTTACTAAAGGATGTATTTTATCAGGCATTTTAAATTCGAATTTCCATGATGTTCCCTGAGTCAGTTAGGATTATAAGAATGTAATAATCTAACTGCCCATTCTAGCCTATGGAGAACAGGTAGCCTTGCAATAGTGAAAAACGAAAATGGCTGTAATTCACTATTAGGACATGCTACACACATCAGAGTATGTCCTACCTTATACTTCCAATGCACCCTGCCCTTGGACCTACCATAGGGGTGTCTAATATGAAGCAAAGGGAAGGTTTAGGGACTGGCAAGTGGATGCACTTGCCAAGTTGACATGGCAGTACGAGACTGCAAACAGGCCTTGCAATGGCAGGCCTGAGACACACTTTACAAGCTGCTTCTGTGGGTGGCACAACCAGTGCTGCAAGCCCACCAGCAGCATTTGATTTACAAGCCCTGGGCACACATGGTGCATTGTACTAGGGTCTGACAGGTAAATCAAATAACCCAATCATGGAATCACAGATTAATACATTAATTTAACATAGGGAGCACTTGCACTGTGGCACTGAATAGCAGTGGCACAGTGTCCAAAGCATATAACCAGCAAAAACATATCAAAACAGAGGAGGCAATACATCAAAAAATGGAAGGGAGACTCACACCAATGATGCCAGGTCTAACATGTGTCCCCTCCAGCTGAAATGTGGGGAGAACTACCCTTCCCCTTGGGAGTTCTCTTCACTAAGGCAGAAAAGTCTGTTAAGACCATCAGCATTGGCGTGTTCTTTACCAGGGACCACCATAAAGTCCATACCCTGTAGGAAAATGGACGACGTTCAACAACTTTGGGTTCTCACCCCTCATCTGCATCAACCATCTGAGGGGCCTGTGGTCGGTCTAAACAAGGAAGAGAGTCCCAAACAAGTATGGTCTCAACTTCTTCAGTGCCCAGACCACAGCAAATGCCTCACGCTCAATTGCACTCCATTTCTGTTCCCATGGAAGTAACCTTCTACCGATGAAGGCTACAGGTTGGTCTAGGCCCTCTTCATTAATCTGTGATAGAACAGCCTTCACTCCATGCTCTGAAGCGTCTGTCTGAACAATGAATTCTTTTGTGAAGTTGGGCGCCTGAAGCACGGGTGCTGTGCACATGGCAGTCTTCAGCGCGTCAAAAGCCTTCTGACAGGTGTCAGTCCAGTTCACTTTCTTGGGCTGCTTCCTGGAAGTCAGCTCTGTCAAGGGTGCAACAATGTTGTCATACCCCTTGACAAACCTCCTGTAGTTCACTGTGAGTCCTAAAAAGGCTCTCACCTGTGTCTGAGTCTTTGGGGGTTCCCATGCCAGGATGGTATCAATCTTGGGTTGCAGGGGCGCCACCTGGCTGCTCCCTACCTGGTGACCCAAGTACACCACGGAACCCTGCCCGATCTGGCACTTACTCACCTTGATCGTGAGGCCTGCCTTGCACAGTGCCATCAACACTTCCCAGAGGTGGTGCAGATGTTCTTCCCAACTGGCGCTGAACACTGCAATGACATCTAGGTAGGAGGCACTGAAATTCTCCAGTCCAGCCAACAGCTGGTTGACCAACCTCTGAAAGGTGGCATGGGCATTCTTCATCCCAAAGGACATAACCTGGAACTGGTAGTGCCCATCTGGTGTGGAGAATGCTGACCTCTCCTTAGCCCCATCAGTCAAGGCGATCTGCCAGTACACAGACGTCAAATCAAACGTGCTGAGGTACCGTGCAGCTCCTAACCGATGAATGAGCTCATCAGCTCTGGGGATGGGATGCGCATCAGTCCTGGTGACTGAATTGAGCCCTCGGTAGTCCACACAGAACCGGAGTTCAGGTGTGGCACCAGGCGCTGCAGCCTTTGGGACCAAAACCACTGGGCTGGCCCAAGGACTGCTAGAGGACTTAATCACCCCTAAGGGAAACATTTTGGAGAAATCCTCCTTAATGTAAGCTCTGACCTTGTCAGTCACTCTGTAAGCCTTGTTCTTCACAGGAGGACTGTCCACAGTGTCCACATCGTGGACGCACCACTCAGTGACACCAGGAACCAAGAAAAATAGCTCAGAGAATTGTCCCAAAAGTTGGCGACAATCTTGCTGCTGATCGGGGGCAGTGTGGCAGAGAGGCTGACACCATCCACTGACCCATCTTGCTCTGTTGCAGACAGGAGGTCAGGAAGAGGCTCTGTCTCCCCCTCCATTCCATCATCTGTCGCTAGGAGCATGCCCACTTCGGACCTTTCTAAGAGGGGCTTTAGGCGGTTAACATGCAGGACCCTCAAGGGGTTCCTGGGAGACTGCAAGTTCACCAGTTAGGTGACATCACTCTTGCGCTCCACCACCTCATATGGACTGGCCCACCTGTCCTGGAGCACACAAGGCTTCACAGGGGCCATGACCCAACCTTTCTGTCCAGGCTAAAGCTCAATCATAGTGGCATTCTGATCGTACCACCGCTTCATTTCGTCCTGGCTGGCTTCCAGAATCACCTGAGCAAGATCTCTGAATCGCTGAGTCTGGTTCCTAAAGGCCAGCATGTAACTGCATACATCTTGGTAAGGTTTCCTGGGAGATTGCTCCCAGCCTTCCTTGACCAGACTCAAAGGTCCTCTTACCGGGTGTCCACACAAAAGTTCGAAGGGGCTTTACCCTAGGGGCTTTTGTGGCACAACACAGTAAGCAAACAGAAGGCATGGCAAGAGGACGTCTCACTTATACCTCATTGGTTCCCCAAGACCCATGATCATGCCTTTAAGGGTCCAGTTGAATCTCTCAACCAGCCCATTACTTTGTGGGTGGTAAGTAGTAGTGAACTTGTAGGTACCACCACACTCCTTCCACAGAGACTTCATATAATTGGAAATTAAGTTTGTACCTCGGTCAGACACCACCTCTCGGGGGAACCCTACACGGGAACAAATCCACATCAGTGCACGTCCCACCACGGGGGCCAAATTTGTCCTGAGCGGAATGGCTTCCAGGTACTGGTTAGCATGGTCCACCAAGACCAGGAAAAGCCTGTTTTCCATGGCTGTCTTGGGGTCCAGTGGCCCCACAATATCAATGCCCACCCGTTCAAAGGGGGTACTTATTGCAGGGAAAGGTTGGGGAGGGGCCTTGTGCCTCCTTCCACTTTTCCCACTTGCCTGGCAAGTTTAACAGGTCCTACAATGAGTATCTGAACTCTTCTGCATCTGGGGCCAATAAAAGTGGGAGACAAGCCTTTCAAAGGTCTTCTTCTGCCCCAGATTACCAGCTAAAGGAACGTTATGAGCCAAACCCAGTAGGAAGGCTCTGAAGCACTGGGGTACCACCAGCACTCGGGCTGACCCAGGCTCAGCAAATTTAGGCTCGCTATACAGGAGACTGTTCTCCCAGTAGATCCAATGTGATTCAGACTGATCACCTGCTGCCTGGTTTGTGGCCTGCTGCCTCAAACCCACAAGAGAGGGGCACTTCTGTTGCTCTTCACAAAAATCCTCCCTGGAGGGACCCCCTTCTTGCTGCCGATGGGTCAGCTCAGGTAGATTCCCCAGTTCAGAAACGTGCTCCCCTGTAGGTTCCAGGGAATCCCCCTCAAGGTCTGCCTCCTTCTGGACCGTGGGAACAATGGGGGCTGGTTTCCCGTGCCCCCTACCTCTTCTCTTTTAGGCAGGTCCCTGGGCCATACTTCAGGCTCCAGGGTCTCTTGAACACCCTTAGCTACCATAGACCGAGTGGTCACACATGCCCACTCAGGCAGGCCCAACATCTGAGCCTTCTTTTCCACCTTAACCCAAGGGGAGCTTTCTAAATCATTGCCAAACAGACAATCAACAGGCATGGCTGGCCTCACAGCTACTTGAAGAGTACCAGAGACACCCCCACTCAAAGGGAACTTGAGCCACCTTGCAATGGCTCTCTGTGCTGTCAGCAGCAACAACTGGGAAGAATTCATTGGGGACCACCTGCTCTTCAGACACCAAGTGACATTTGACAGCCGTCACACTGGCTCCGGTGTCTCTCAGAGCTTCCACTCTATGGCCATTGACGGTCACCCACTGCCGGTATTTCTTAGTGTTATCGGGCAGCTGAGTTTTAGGGACCATCTCAAGGTCTCCTAATGAGACAAGGGACATTTCTGTGGGACCCCACCCACCTTGGGCTCCCATCTCCTCTCCACCCAGGGCTACATTGGCCACCTGACGGGGTGGTGCACGGGGTGGCACATACTGACCCTTTTGGGGACAGAGGGGATCATACCAAAGGTGTCCCACCTGCTTACACTGAAAGCAGGTAACAGGCCCCCATGAACAGGTTTACCTGTCGGGGGTCCTGACTTCTTCTCAGGGGGAGGCCGGGAACCTGTACCCTGGTTCCTTTGGGAATTACTTTGGGGCCCTTTCTGGAACTCCCTCTGTTTACCCTTGTCCCCCCCCACTCTTCTGCTGGGGACCCTTCCCACCTTTGGCAGAGTCTCCCACTAGACCCTTGTAGATCCTGATACTAACCCAGCGGTCCACCTCCTCAGCCAGCTTCCTAGGGTTAGTCAACTTGCTATCAATAAGGTGCTGGCGTAGCTCTGGAAAACAATTAGCATACAAGTGCTCCCTGGCAACCAAATCATAGAGCCCTTAAATAATATCCACATTGCTACCCCTCACCCAACCATCCATAGTTCTGCAAAAGAAAGATACATATTCTACCCAAGTGGTTCCCTCCAGCTTCTTACAATTCCTGAACCTCTGTCTATAGAGTTCTGGAGTCAAACCATACCTTGTCAACAGTGCTTCCTTCATGTGGGCATAAGACATCCTATTCTCACTGGGCAGGTCTAACAAAGTATCCCTCCCCTCAGTCACAAAGCGGCCCCACAACCCAGCTCCCCAATCCTTCTCAGGGACCCTGAGGTCCAACATTGCTATCTCATAGGCTGCAAATCACTGCCCAATATCTTCACTTTTATGGAAATCCTTGATGACATCCTTGGGAATATATACCCTGCCTTCTGAAGGCACAGATGGTGCGCTGCCACCAGAGGGATTGATTTCTAAGCCCTTGGCCTTGATCTCTAACTCCCTCAACATCCTCTCATGTTCCATTCTCATTCTCTCTCTTTACAAAGACAACCTGTTATTCTCTGCTTGCCTCTGACTCTCCATCCTAAGCGTAGCCAACTCCAGCTTGAGTGCCCTATTTCTCTCCATGTCTTCCAACTGTCTGGGGGACAGGTCTTTGGAAGAGACTCTGCTGCCAGGTGGGGACGGCACCCCTCCCCTGGCTGGAAACACTGGCCTATCCAGTTGCCCATTTGCATCCCCAACTGGCTCCACCACAAGATCAGGGGCATTTCTTGCTTCTACCCTGGCCCTCAGCGCCTTCTAGTAGTCATCCTTTTTAGAAATGCCTGGTGTAGCAACTTTCAATTTCTTGCAGAGATGCTTGAGCTGTTTCAAAGTGTAGGTTTCCAACCTCTCTTCCTCAAATTCATTACCATAGATACAACAGATGCTGGTCTACTGATGGTAGTAAGAATTGGGAATTTTCAGGAACAAACTAACAGTCCAAGGAAAAACAATTCTAGCAAAAAGGTATGTGGTTGCGTTTGGTGTGCACTCACTAGTCGTGTACACCTATTACTGTATATGAAACAAAAATGCAGGTCCAAATCCTCACCGCTGACCACCAATGTTAGATCTGGGGGTCTCTAGTTGGCAATGGCATTCACCTTTGTCCAAATAGGGACCCTTACTTCTAAGTCAGGATAAGGGGATTACACTCCTTAATAACCCCTGCTAACCCCCTTGGTAGCTTGGCACGAGCAGACAGGCTTATCTCAGAGGCAGTGTGTTAAGCATGTGTGAGTATACACAGCAATACAGTGAAAACACTACAGATGGACACAACACAGGTTTTATAAAAATAGGTATTCTTGATATAGACTTAACACAAGACCACAATTGACTAAAATCCACAATACTATACTTAAAGTTGACTTAAAGATGATAAATGTTGCTTAGTTCAAGTTGATGATAAATGTGACAAAGTTCTCAACAAAGTACCTGGATGCGTAACGCAAAGTGAACAAAAGGCTTGCAAAAGGGGAGATGCATCAGTTCCGTGATCCAGTGGAAATGATACGTCGTGCCTCAATGCTTGCACAGAGTAGGGGATGCGTTGTGATCCTTACCGGTGCGGGGTTGATGCGTAGGTTCTCAGCCTGCTGGCCCGTTGCGGTGCGCAAGATGGCACCTTGATGCAATGCGATGATCCGGTTGCGATGTGAGAAGATGGTGCCCTTGACGCGGCGATGCGATGACGATGCGTAGACGCCCTGGCAGCCTTATGACGACTCTGTACTTTGGTGCCGCGACAGGCCCTGCGACACGCTTCTCCGGTGATGCGATGGTGACTCTCTTGATGGCGTCACGCTTCTCTGGTGATGCATATATTTACAACAAGGGGTGGTGAGGGACAGAGTCTCTGAATTAAGCAGAAAGCTCTCACGCAGTCAAGAGATCAGGGCTAGATCCAACACCGTTTTTTAGCTCACTGCACCATCCCAGTTTCAGAACCTGGCTGTATGCAAATTAGTCTGTTCCTGTCCCAGTGCATGATGGGAACAGGGCAAACCAAACTACAAAAGCCAATTCTTACACTGGGAAGGAAACAAGCTCCCGGGGACCGGTTTCTGGCATTACAGCCGTCTTCGGCCCGGTTTGCTTGAATCCTGATGGTGCAATGAGCAAGGGTCTCACATCTGAGAATACCCTTCCACGCTTAGGGTGGACAAAAATATTTACAACAAGGGGTGGTGAGGGACAGAGTCTCTGAATTAAGCAGAAAGCTCTCACCCAGTCAAGAGATCAGGGCTAGATCCAACACCGTTTTTTAGCTCACTGCACCATCCCAGTTTCAGAACCTGGCTGTATGCAAATTAGTCTGTTCCTGTCCCAGTGCATGATGGGAACAGGGCAAACCAAACTACAAAAGCCAATTCTTACACTGGGAAGGAAACAAGCTCCCGGGGACCGGTTTCTGGCATTACAGCCGTCTTCGGCCCGGTTTGCTTGAATCCTGATGGTGCAATGAGCAAGGGTCTCACATCTGAGAATACCCTTCCACGCTTAGGGTGGACAAAAATATTTACAACAAGGGGTGGTGAGGGACAGAGTCTCTGAATTAAGCAGAAAGCTCTCACCCAGTCAAGAGATCAGGGCTAGATCCAACACCGTTTTTTAGCTCACTGCACCATCCCAGTTTCAGAACCTGGCTGTATGCAAATTAGTCTGTTCCTGTCCCAGTGCATGATGGGAACAGGGCAAACCAAACTACAAAAGCCAATTCTTACACTGGGAAGGAAACAAGCTCCCGGGGACCGGTTTCTGGCATTACAGCCGTCTTCGGCCCGGTTTGCTTGAATCCTGATGGTGCAATGAGCAAGGGTCTCACATCTGAGAATACCCTTCCACGCTTAGGGTGGACAAAAATATTTACAACAAGGGGTGGTGAGGGACAGAGTCTCTGAATTAAGCAGAAAGCTCTCACCCAGTCAAGAGATCAGGGCTAGATCCAACACCGTTTTTTAGCTCACTGCACCATCCCAGTTTCAGAACCTGGCTGTATGCAAATTAGTCTGTTCCTGTCCCAGTGCATGATGGGAACAGGGCAAACCAAACTACAAAAGCCAATTCTTACACTGGGAAGGAAACAAGCTCCCGGGGACCGGTTTCTGGCATTACAGCCGTCTTCGGCCCGGTTTGCTTGAATCCTGATGGTGCAATGAGCAAGGGTCTCACATCTGAGAATACCCTTCCACGCTTAGGGTGGACAAAAATATTTACAACAAGGGGTGGTGAGGGACAGAGTCTCTGAATTAAGCAGAAAGCTCTCACCCAGTCAAGAGATCAGGGCTAGATCCAACACCGTTTTTTAGCTCACTGCACCATACCAGTTTCAGAACCTGGCTGTATGCAAATTAGTCTGTTCCTGTCCCAGTGCATGATGGGAACAGGGCAAACCAAACTACAAAAGCCAATTCTTACACTGGGAAGGAAACAAGCTCCCGGGGACCGGTTTCTGGCATTACAGCCGTCTTCGGCCCGGTTTGCTTGAATCCTGATGGTGCAATGAGCAAGGGTCTCACATCTGAGAATACCCTTCCACGCTTAGGGTGGACAAAAATATTTACAACAAGGGGTGGTGAGGGACAGAGTCTCTGAATTAAGCAGAAAGCTCTCACCCAGTCAAGAGATCAGGGCTAGATCCAACACCGTTTTTTAGCTCACTGCACCATCCCAGTTTCAGAACCTGGCTGTATGCAAATTAGTCTGTTCCTGTCCCAGTGCATGATGGGAACAGGGCAAACCAAACTACAAAAGCCAATTCTTACACTGGGAAGGAAACAAGCTCCCGGGGACCGGTTTCTGGCATTACAGCCGTCTTCGGCCCGGTTTGCTTGAATCCTGATGGTGCAATGAGCAAGGGTCTCACATCTGAGAATACCCTTCCACGCTTAGGGTGGACAAAAATATTTACAACAAGGGGTGGTGAGGGACAGAGTCTCTGAATTAAGCAGAAAGCTCTCACCCAGTCAAGAGATCAGGGCTAGATCCAACACCGTTTTTTAGCTCACTGCACCATCCCAGTTTCAGAACCTGGCTGTATGCAAATTAGTCTGTTCCTGTCCCAGTGCATGATGGGAACAGGGCAAACCAAACTACAAAAGCCAATTCTTACACTGGGAAGGAAACAAGCTCCCGGGGACCGGTTTCTGGCATTACAGCCGTCTTCGGCCCGGTTTGCTTGAATCCTGATGGTGCAATGAGCAAGGGTCTCACATCTGAGAATACCCTTCCACGCTTAGGGTGGACAAAAATATTTACAACAAGGGGTGGTGAGGGACAGAGTCTCTGAATTAAGCAGAAAGCTCTCACCCAGTCAAGAGATCAGGGCTAGATCCAACACCGTTTTTTAGCTCACTGCACCATCCCAGTTTCAGAACCTGGCTGTATGCAAATTAGTCTGTTCCTGTCCCAGTGCATGATGGGAACAGGGCAAACCAAACTATAAAAGCCAATTCTTACACTGGGAAGGAAACAAGCTCCCGGGGACCGGTTTCTGGCATTACAGCCGTCTTCGGCCCGGTTTGCTTGAATCCTGATGGTGCAATGAGCAAGGGTCTCACATCTGAGAATACCCTTCCACGCTTAGGGTGGACAAAAATATTTACAACAAGGGGTGGTGAGGGACAGAGTCTCTGAATTAAGCAGAAAGCTCTCACCCAGTCAAGAGATCAGGGCTAGATCCAACACCGTTTTTTAGCTCACTGCACCATCCCAGTTTCAGAACCTGGCTGTATGCAAATTAGTCTGTTCCTGTCCCAGTGCATGATGGGAACAGGGCAAACCAAACTACAAAAGCCAATTCTTACACTGGGAAGGAAACAAGCTCCCGGGGACCGGTTTCTGGCATTACAGCCGTCTTCGGCCCGGTTTGCTTGAATCCTGATGGTGCAATGAGCAAGGGTCTCACATCTGAGAATACCCTTCCACGCTTAGGGTGGACAAAAATATTTACAACAAGGGGTGGTGAGGGACAGAGTCTCTGAATTAAGCAGAAAGCTCTCACCCAGTCAAGAGATCAGGGCTAGATCCAACACCGTTTTTTAGCTCACTGCACCATCCCAGTTTCAGAACCTGGCTGTATGCAAATGAGTCTGTTCCTGTCCCAGTGCATGATGGGAACAGGGCAAACCAAACTACAAAAGCCAATTCTTACACTGGGAAGGAAACAAGCTCCCGGGGACCGGTTTCTGGCATTACAGCCGTCTTCGGCCCGGTTTGCTTGAATCCTGATGGTGCAATGAGCAAGGGTCTCACATCTGAGAATACCCTTCCACGCTTAGGGTGGACAAAAATATTTACAACAAGGGGTGGTGAGGGACAGAGTCTCTGAATTAAGCAGAAAGCTCTCACCCAGTCAAGAGATCAGGGCTAGATCCAACATCGTTTTTTAGCTCACTGCACCATCCCAGTTTCAGAACCTGGCTGTATGCAAATTAGTCTGTTCCTGTCCCAGTGCATGATGGGAACAGGGCAAACCAAACTACAAAAGCCAATTCTTACACTGGGAAGGAAACAAGCTCCCGGGGACCGGTTTCTGGCATTACAGCCGTCTTCGGCCCGGTTTGCTTGAATCCTGATGGTGCAATGAGCAAGGG
The DNA here is from genome assembly GCF_964263255.1 of Lissotriton vulgaris. NCBI lineage: Eukaryota > Metazoa > Chordata > Amphibia > Caudata > Salamandridae > Lissotriton > Lissotriton vulgaris. The sequence goes on from NC_141691.1 coordinate 704,216,049, forward strand.
TCTCACATCTGAGAATACCCTTCCACGCTTAGGGTGGACAAAAATATTTACAACAAGGGGTGGTGAGGGACAGAGTCTCTGAATTAAGCAGAAAGCTCTCACCCAGTCAAGAGATCAGGGCTAGATCCAACACCGTTTTTTAGCTCACTGCACCATCCCAGTTTCAGAACCTGGCTGTATGCAAATTAGTCTGTTCCTGTCCCAGTGCATGATGGGAACAGGGCAAACCAAACTACAAAAGCCAATTCTTACACTGGGAAGGAAACAAGCTCCCGGGGACCGGTTTCTGGCATTACAGCCGTCTTCGGCCCGGTTTGCTTGAATCCTGATGGTGCAATGAGCAAGGGTCTCACATCTGAGAATACCCTTCCACGCTTAGGGTGGACAAAAATATTTACAACAAGGGGTGGTGAGGGACAGAGTCTCTGAATTAAGCAGAAAGCTCTCACCCAGTCAAGAGATCAGGGCTAGATCCAACACCGTTTTTTAGCTCACTGCACCATCCCAGTTTCAGAACCTGGCTGTATGCAAATTAGTCTGTTCCTGTCCCAGTGCATGATGGGAACAGGGCAAACCAAACTACAAAAGCCAATTCTTACACTGGGAAGGAAACAAGCTCCCGGGGACCGGTTTCTGGCATTACAGCCGTCTTCGGTGAGATAAATAACGGTGATGGATCAAGCCCTGATCTTTGGACTGGGTAAGAGTGGTCTGCTCAATTCAGACACTCTGTTCATCACCACCCCCTTTGTGAATCGATTTTGGCCACTATAGGTGTGGCAGGGTATACTCAGACATGAGTCCCTTTCTCACTGCTCCATCAGGATTCAAGCAAGCCGGGCCGAAGAAGGCTGAAATGCCAGAAACCGGTCCCCGGTAGCTTGTCTCCTTTCTGGTGAAGAATTGGCTTGGTAGTTTAGTCTGCCCTGTTCCCATGATGCACTGGGCCAGGGACAGACTGATTTGCATATAGCCAGGTTCTGAGCTGGGATGGGGCAGTGAGATAAATAACGGTGATGGATCAAGCCCTGATCTTTGGACTGGGTAAGAGTGGTCTGCTCAATTCAGACACTCTGTTCATCACCACCCCCTTTGTGAATCGATTTTGGCCACTATAGGTGTGGCAGGGTATACTCAGACATGAGTCCCTTTCTCACTGCTCCATCAGGATTCAAGCAAGCCGGGCCGAAGAAGGCTGAAATGCCAGAAACCGGTCCCCGGTAGCTTGTCTCCTTTCTGGTGAAGAATTGGCTTGGTAGTTTAGTCTGCCCTGTTCCCATGATGCACTGGGCCAGGGACAGACTGATTTGCATATAGCCAGGTTCTGAGCTGGGATGGGGCAGTGAGATAAATAACGGTGATGGATCAAGCCCTGATCTTTGGACTGGGTAAGAGTGGTCTGCTCAATTCAGACACTCTGTTCATCACCACCCCCTTTGTGAATCGATTTTGGCCACTATAGGTGTGGCAGGGTATACTCAGACATGAGTCCCTTTCTCACTGCTCCATCAGGATTCAAGCAAGCCGGGCCGAAGAAGGCTGAAATGCCAGAAACCGGTCCCCGGTAGCTTGTCTCCTTTCTGGTGAAGAATTGGCTTGGTAGTTTAGTCTGCCCTGTTCCCATGATGCACTGGGCCAGGGACAGACTGATTTGCATATAGCCAGGTTCTGAGCTGGGATGGGGCAGTGAGATAAATAACGGTGATGGATCAAGCCCTGATCTTTGGACTGGGTAAGAGTGGTCTGCTCAATTCAGACACTCTGTTCATCACCACCCCCTTTGTGAATCGATTTTGGCCACTATAGGTGTGGCAGGGTATACTCAGACATGAGTCCCTTTCTCACTGCTCCATCAGGATTCAAGCAAGCCGGGCCGAAGAAGGCTGAAATGCCAGAAACCGGTCCCCGGTAGCTTGTCTCCTTTCTGGTGAAGAATTGGCTTGGTAGTTTAGTCTGCCCTGTTCCCATGATGCACTGGGCCAGGGACAGACTGATTTGCATATAGCCAGGTTCTGAGCTGGGATGGGGCAGTGAGATAAATAACGGTGATGGATCAAGCCCTGATCTTTGGACTGCGTAAGAGTGGTCTGCTCAATTCAGACACTCTGTTCATCACCACCCCCTTTGTGAATCGATTTTGGCCACTATAGGTGTGGCAGGGTATACTCAGACATGAGTCCCTTTCTCACTGCTCCATCAGGATTCAAGCAAGCCGGGCCGAAGAAGGCTGAAATGCCAGAAACCGGTCCCCGGTAGCTTGTCTCCTTTCTGGTGAAGAATTGGCTTGGTAGTTTAGTCTGCCCTGTTCCCATGATGCACTGGGCCAGGGACAGACTGATTTGCATATAGCCAGGTTCTGAGCTGGGATGGGGCAGTGAGATAAATAACGGTGATGGATCAAGCCCTGATCTTTGGACTGGGTAAGAGTGGTCTGCTCAATTCAGACACTCTGTTCATCACCACCCCCTTTGTGAATCGATTTTGGCCACTATAGGTGTGGCAGGGTATACTCAGACATGAGTCCCTTTCTCACTGCTCCATCAGGATTCAAGCAAGCCGGGCCGAAGAAGGCTGAAATGCCAGAAACCGGTCCCCGGTAGCTTGTCTCCTTTCTGGTGAAGAATTGGCTTGGTAGTTTAGTCTGCCCTGTTCCCATGATGCACTGGGCCAGGGACAGACTGATTTGCATATAGCCAGGTTCTGAGCTGGGATGGGGCAGTGAGATAAATAACGGTGATGGATCAAGCCCTGATCTTTGGACTGGGTAAGAGTGGTCTGCTCAATTCAGACACTCTGTTCATCACCACCCCCTTTGTGAATCTCTGGTGATGCGACAGCAGGCAGCTGTCGACAAAGACACGCTTTCTGGGAGATGCCGCAGTGGCACGCTTCTCCGGCGGTGCGATGATTTCAGCTGCGGCGGCGACGCGCTTCTTCTCAATGTGTTGAGCTTCCAGCTCCCAGCGACACGCAGGTTTCTGCAGTTAGAATTCCCAGCAAGGAAATTCAGAGGGAAGCTGGAAATTAAGTATTTTGTCCATGAGACTTCAGCAGGAGGCAAGCACCGTTCAAGCCCTTGGAGAATATTCTGTAGATAATGAAAGTCCTTAAAAAGTTCCTTCTCCTTTCCTTGGCAATGAAGCAACCACTGCAGGCCAACCCAGCAAAACAGCACAATGGCAGAGGGGCAGTCAAACTCCTGCAGCTTCCTTGGTTCTTCTCGTTGGCAAATGTTTTCTTGTTCCAGAAGTGATCTAAAGTTCTTGGGACTGGGTCCCAATATTTATACCTCAAAATCCTTTGTTCTCTGAAGGTAGAGAGGCTCTGCCTATTCCAAACCATTTCCTGAGCACTATGTTTACATGACTCCTTCCTTCCTTTTACTATGCAGGGCAGAGACATCAGACGTCTCTCAGGAGGTGGAGCCAGCACAAGGCAGGGATTGCCCAGCTCTGGAGCACTTTGGTGACAAGATTATTCCTTCTTTCCTTTCACAGTGCAGGGCAGAGACATCAGACAAGCCACAGGAGGTGGAGCCAGCATTGTAGAGGGAAGGACCAGCCCTATTCAGGTCCCAGGTGCAGCTCCTCCCTCCCATCTAGATGCAGATCTCCCTATTCACCACTGGGCTGCCACAGGCTGTCTCCGGGAACCCCCCCCCCAGCCCTGTCACTCACAAACCCAGGCAAGGAATATACAACCTAGCAGAGGCAGGCCTGGACAGGTAGGCAAGAAAATACCTACTTTCTCAAAGTGGTATTTTCACTCACAGAATATTAAAACCAACTTTACTAAAACATGTATTTTTTCATTCTGAGTTCAGGCATATTAAATTCGAATTTCTACCATGTTCCCTGAGTCAGTTAGGATTATAAGAATGTAACAATCTAACTGCCCATTCTAGCCCATGGAGAACAGGTAGCCTTGCAATAGTGAAAAACGAAAATGGCTGTAATTCACTATTAGGACATGCTACACACATCAGAGTATGTCCTACCTTACACTACCAATGCACCCTGCCCTTGGGCCTACCATAGGGGGGTCTAATATGAAGCAAAGGGAAGATTTAGGGACTGGCAAGTGGGTGTACTTGCCAAGTCGACATGGCAGTACTAGACTGCACACATGCCTTGCAATGGCAGGCCTGATACACACTTTACAAGCTGCTTCTGTGGGTGGCACAACCAGTGCTGCAAGCCCACCAGCAGCATTTGATTTACAAGCCCTGGGCATGCATGGTGCACTGTACTAGGGTCTGACAAGTAAATCAAATAACCCAATCATGGAAATGCAAATTAGTACAATAATTTAACATAGGGAGCACTTGCATTGTGGCAATGAATAGCAGTGGCACAGTGCCCAAAGCATATAACCCGCAAAAGCATATCAAAATAGAGGAGGCAATCCGTCAAAAAATGGAAGGGAGACTCACGTCAATGATGCCAGGTCTAACTCCAGGCTGTTTTGGCTTTGCAACGATAACCATCGGGGACACTTATGGTGTAGAGCCAGATACTTTTTCAATTACTCCCAGGTTTTCGAGTTTAATTCCTGTTCTACCAGTGGCCTCAGTTGGAAAGGCACATGTCTGTGGTGGACGGCTAGTGGCTTCACAGATTTGTCCATGTATAGCTTGTTTGGTGGACCTTTCAGGCATCCAAGCACTTGGAATAAGTTTATGAGTTCATCCATCTTGAATGTTTTCGCGTTTCTCGCAAAAGACACTAGACCGAGGTCTTCTGCTGTGTGGCTGTCAATGAGTGTATCTTCCTCTTTATCAACGAGGGCCACTAAGCGCTCCCTGCTTTGTACGCTGGGACGGGCAGTGATGAGGCAAGCACCAGGGCTGCAGCTCTGATGTGGGCAGAGCGATGAGAGGATGGCTTGTCTAGGGGCCTGCATGGCTGTTGCAGAAGCAGGGAAGTGCTGAGCAGTGATTTAGGATCAGGGAGCAACCAACTCTCTCCTGCGTAGCCAGGCAAGTAGCCAATCTGTGGTCTGCCTAGGTGTGTGCTGGGCGATGCCACCTCTGTGTAGCCTGCACTGCTCACATCTGGAATAAGAGGATCAAAGCAGGGTCAAGATGGCTGTACTGCTGATTCAGCAGATGGCAGCTGACAGGAGTCGGTGTCGCAGTGGCTAATGAATCGCCGTTGTAAAGGTAGTGTTGGTCTCTGTCGTCAGTGTACTGGGGCATACTTCTAGGCCCTACGCTTGGTTCTGTCACTCCATAGCAGCAATGATATCATACACACACACACACCCACACACAGACACACATAGTGTCATGGTGTAAGCCAAAGACCACATGCAGTCTTTGCCCGTTTAATATATAGCCTCTGGTCATGCCTGGTCAGAGGACGTACAAGGTGCAGTTCAGGGACATACCAGCACTGCGGGGGTGGTGCCTGGAGAACGTTATATCTATCATCACTACGCTAATCTGACCCAACCAGGAAAAGAGATCACTTTAGCTAAGACTGTGAGAATGTTGGTCTTTATGGCTAGTCTGTTAACCCTAGTCCAGTATGGTACTGAGTTAGTGACAGTGATCCCCAAGTATTTAATTGATGATTTGGTCCATTTGATGGGGCACAAGGCATTTAAAATGGCTTCTCTTTCCTTCCGCATTATGATGTTTAGAATCTCTTATTCATCTTCATGTATTCTATAGGCTGATTTTTTCAGTGTTCCAGACATCATAAGAGTTCATGTAGAGAGGTTTCAGAGTCAGTAAGGGACAGTAGCAGTTTGTCAGGAAATAAGCTTATTTTGTTTTCCACTGCATCAATTAATTTTCGTATAAAAGTGGCCTATACTATGGCTTAATAACTGGGGCAAAGAAACTAGGCGAAAAAGGGCAGTCCTCTCTTGTCCCTGTTTGCAGCTGCATTACCTCCGAACAGGCACCGTTTCCTCTAATCCATGCCTCTGGCCTTTATAATTGGCCACAATCTAGGACTCATTGTAAGACACACCTCCTTAAAGAACACTTCATTCCAATGCCGTAGCATGCCAATAACTCCTATAACTCCTTGACTTTATTCATGCCTTGGACCGTGTATAGTGCTAAGCTGCCTTTTTTGCTATGGTTGCGCCCTTTATGTACCACACACATACCTATTTATATACATACATACATACAGTGGTGGCCCCGCTATGTTGTCTCACGTTTTTAAGAGCCCCTGATTGTTTTTCCATTATAGCTCATTTAAGTCCTGCAATAGCTTATTCTCTGGTATCTTTTCAGCTTTCTGTGCTCTTGCTGATAGGGCAATTACTAGGGGCTAGATGTAGGTAATTCCCATTTACAGACTCTTAAATACCGAATTTTACCGAATCGGTATTTAAGAGTCTGTAAATGGGAAGGGGCAGATTTAGGTAATTCTGAATTTAGGAATACCGAATCTGTAAGATTCGGTATTTACCGGTTCGGTAAATACCGAATCGGTATTGCCCATTGATTCCTATGGGCCTTGAAGCCCATAGGAATCAATGGGAAATACCTATTCGGTATTTACCGAATCGGTAAATACCGAATCCTGCAAGGGTGCACGGGGTGTCACTTTGACACCCTCTAGCACCTCAAGTACAGGCTTGTGTGACATGTGGCACACATACATGCCCTAAGGGCATGTCTGTGTGTCACATGGCACAGGTGTGCATGCACAGGTGTGCATGCACACCTGAATTCGGTATTTTACCACACAATAGGATTGTGTGGTAAAATACCGACTCTTAAGGGCCTGTGGCACTCTTAGGAGTGTCAGCTACATATGGATTTACCGATTCGGTAAATATACGATTCAATATTTTACCGAATCGGTATATTTACCGAATCGGTAAAATTACCGAATCGGTAAAATTACCGATTCGGTAGGCCCCCTACATCTGAACTAACCGGTTTTAGGGCTCCTACATCTGGCCCTAGACGTCTAATGGTCTCTTTCAATGCATCCCAATGATTGGCGAGTGAGGTATTGCATGGGTTGTTTTCTACCATGTAAACCTTAATGCCTTGCCTAGTTCGGCCCTATGCACTCAGGGCATATGTACGAAGGTTTAACTAATCGCAAACCATTAGCAAAATGGTTTGTGACCATTCAATAGATCGTCCTGGATTTTTTATGAGTCGGAAAACATAATTTCGAAAAAAATTGCAGTGAAACAAATATTTAGCGATTTCCTATTTTGCGATTGCTTTTTTCATTCCTTAAATTGCAATTCATAATTACCGATTTGTAAATTAGATGTTCTAAGCATTTACAATTTAGGAAAGGTCAGAAAAACAGCAATTTGCATGTGCATGTTAACACCATCTTCGATCAGGTAGTCACTAGGACCTAGGTTCTGTTGCCTTATGACTAAGTTTGCACTTTGCACATACAGACCATAAAAGGTCACCCAAAATTCACTGCAATTTTTCATAATTGCTGCACTTTATGCTGTTGTGAGGAGTATGCACATTTTTGGAGATCAGCAGAGGAGAAGATGAGAAAAGATTATAGGCCGAAGGTTACTTTGTTTGAACAAACAAATGAGAAGGTGTATAGTATGTTCAAGCTTAGCAAGGAGGTGATTGTAAGTTTCATTTCTGACTTTTAGCCTCTTTTAGGAAAGTCCACCCAGTGTATACAGATATGTATATACATATTTAAGGTTTATATTGCCTTATCCTCCTTGCATCAGGCAGTTTTCAACGTACACTGTCAATTGCTGTGGCCACATCATAGAGTGCTCTTTCTAGACTCATCGGAAGCTTTCTAGATGCTATGCTTCACAAATTAAATGCTAAATTACACACCACAGAGGTGGATTTTTATCTTATTGCACATTTCCCAAATGTAATTGGATCTATGGATGGTACACATATCCTCATTTGCCTAGCATCAGAATAAGAATACATCTATCAAAAAATAAAAATGTTACACTGCCTACATATCCAGATGATTTGTAATGCTTCATTTCTTGTAACTGATATTTTTGGATGGTTTACAGGATGCACCAATGATTCCTATATTTTTCAATATTGTGCATTATATAATCGGCTAGCTACAGTATAGTTTGGAGATGGATGGGTGCTTGGTAAGAGTACATTTATATTTTTTCATTATATGGTTACTATAGAGTAATTCTAAATAGTTAAATAGTTTATGTTTATATAATTAAACTGTTCATTTTTCTTTATGCATATTCCTTGTGACCTTGGATTCTTACAACACATTTTCATCAAGATCGGCTAGAGAGAAGAGGCTCAATAACTCACTCAAACAAGATCAGTTATGTGGCTTCTGATCTCTTGAAGTGAAGTGGTCCTTGACAGAATATATATATATATATATATATATATATATATATATATATATACCAGTTCACATCCTTTGAGAAACCGGGACCCTCTGACTGCGGTGCAAACCAGGGTCAAAGGCACCCTGTTTGTATTCTCCTTCACCACACGCTAACAAACGTGTAAATGCACTCAACCTCCAGACAATATTCACCAATGAATTAAGCCATCCAGCAAAGTTCGTAAGTGTATTCTTTATTCCAGCATGGAACACAGTTCATAGAACTAAACCCCCAACGCGTTTCAGCGACAACTCGCCTTGGTCACGGGTGAATAGTAAACACAAAGGTGAACATTAAATAAAGTTTTCAAAACTTCAAGTGTAAACATAAACAACAGACTTAGTGCTCAAAGTAAAAACACAGCGGCCATCTTGGCATGGTCATTTGTTCATGATGATGTGCCCAATCAACAGAAAACATAACTATACGCCTGATTTGTTCATGCAAGCATTCGTAAAAACTGAATGAAATTTAAACAACGTCCCAAGTGGGTGAGCTAAATGGAAACCTCCATGTTGTCATAGATAATCATAACACGACAACAAAGATGAAAAAAGCGTATGATATTCAGGGGCTTGTAAGGCTTGTAGGTGACACTATAAACCGGCTACCCTATTCCCAAGTGGGCAAACAAATTAAACACAAGGACCCATGGGGAACATAAATGCGAATTACGTATATACAAAGCAGTCATGTACATATTAAATTTCTTACTCAAATTTCAAATAGATTATATCACCATATATTGTAGATATAGTCTTCAAATCCCCAGTGGGAAAATTCTAAGTATGGCCCAAAGGGGTAATCAGTTCTTCTGAGCAGTCATATACAACTTAAATTTCCTACCCAAATATCAAATAAATTATATCACCATATATTGTATATACAGTCTTTAACTCCCAAGTGGGAAATTATATGCATGACCCATGGGATAATCAGTTCTTCTGGCCGGTCTACTCTCCACAGCTATGTGTCACCTAAAAAAACAAGAACGGCACATCAGAGCTATTAATGCCATTAACGAGCGGCCATACACTGCTAGTGTCAGTTAAGAAACAATTATACTGTGAAGTGATTAAAAACATTGGAATCATCGCTAGGAGATCGACATATCACACATGCATTCTACATAGCTGAACTACAATGCAGGCAGCATATTCTACACTTTACTCTCCTAAGTACCATTTGAGTTCTTCTTCAGAATTCAAGCCTCCTGGGATACGTGTGTTGAGGTCAAGAATATACTTGCTCTCCAACTGGCGCAACCTGCGGATTCTGTCACCACCCCTCCTCATGCCTGGAACTCTGTCAATCACAAAGAACTTTAAAAGATTGCGATTGCTTTTATGTTTTTCTTCAAAGTGCCGGGCGACTGGCGAACTCTGGTCCTTGTTATCAATCGCCCTCATGTGTTCAAGAATCCGTTTTTTCGCAGGGAACATGGTGCTCCCTACATACTTTTTTGCACACGGACACACCAATACATATATGACATGATCAGAGAGGCAGTTGAGATGTTGTGTGATTGGTTTCTCTCTGTCTTCTATGGGATAGTAGACTGATTTTACGTTGTTGCTGAACTTACAAGCTTTACACTTTAAACAAGTGAAAAAGCCCTTTATTTCCTGGGTTTTCTTAGGTATGGTCTTAATCTCATTCTTGCTCAGCTTGTCTTTGAGAGAATCAGCCTTCCGATAGGTGATGCTAGGGTTGCTACCTAGAACTTCTTTGAGTGTCTGTTCAGTGAGTAACACGTTCCAGTTTTTCTTGAAGCTTTTCTGTACCTGCCACGAACTGGCATGGTAAGTAGAGATAAACCTGATAACTTCATGCTCCTCAGGTATGTCGATCTTAGGTACCAGTAAAGAATCATGGCTGATGTTTCTAGCCTTAGTAAAAGCTGCTTGAATAACCTGTGGGTTGTAGCCTCGCTCTTTGAAACGTTCCTTCATTATGTCACCTTCCTTTACGAAATCCTCATCTCTACTACAGTTTCTCCGAGCCCGGAGAAACTCCCCAAAGGGGATACTGCGTATGAGTGACTTAGGGTGGCTGCTGTCAGCGTGGAGCAAGGTGTTGCCTGCCGTCACTTTGCGGTATAACTTCGTGACGAGTTTATTCTTCTCCACCTCAATTTGTAAATCCAGAAACTCCATCGCACAATTACTGATCTTACCATCAAAAGTGAGGTTAAGATCATTGCAATTCAGCTCACGGATGAAGTCTTCTGCCAGCATTTCCGGACCATCCCAGACGATGAAAAGATCATCAATGTAACGCAGCCAGGTCTTAACATGGCTGCAATACAACATGCTGGTTTCTGCCACCTGTTGCTCCCAGTTTGCCATGAATAAATTCGCAAAACTGGGAGCAAAACAAGTTCCCATCGCCGTCCCCTGGCGCTGTCTAAAATATGTCTCATTAAAGATGAAGAAATTATTTTCGAGACAGAACAGCATCATTCTTAAAATCATATCTGTATGGTCTCGAAAGGAGATGGAACGTTTCTTCAGAAACCTCCGACAGGCATTGATACCATCCAAATGCCTGATGGAGGTGTACAGGCTGCCTACGTCAAGGGAAATTAGTAAATAGCTGTCATGCCATTCAAGATTTTTGATCTTATTGATGAAGTCTCTACTGTCCTTCAGATACGAGGGTATCCCCTCCACAAAAGGACGTAGAAAGAAATCAATGTATTTCGAGGTGTTCTCAAGGAGAGATCCAATAGACGAAACAATAGGCCTGCCAGGAGGCTTGACAGCATCCTTATGCAGTTTGGGCAGGAGATATAATACTGCCACTTTGGGATTTCTGTTCCACAGAAAGGAATATTCATTCCATTCTAGTAAGCCCTCACTATGCCATTCCTTCAACATGTTGTGGTACATAATATTTGTTCTTTCAATCTTCTCAATGGACGATACCTCATAACAATCAACATTGCTCAGCTGACGCAAACCCTCCTCAACATAACTTTTAACATCCATTACCACAACATTCCCTCCTTTATCCGATTGACGGATAATAATTGAAGGGTCATCCTCCAATTTCTTAACAGCCAAACGTTCCTGTTTGTTCAAATTGTCACATATCCAGTCTTTCTTTCTGGCCAATTTTTTCAAATCTTCAATTACCAGATCTTCAAAAACGTCAATACCACATGCTGGCAGTACGGGGTTAAAGTTAGATTTAGGTTTGAAATTGTTGGGACAATTCAAACTCGGATTGAACCCCAATGATTCAGCATCAATGGGACTCTCAGGCGGTACATTAAATTCCAATTCTTTAAGAGCAGCCAAGGCTTCTACTTCCCAAATGGATTCAGTGGCCGGCTGGTTTGTCTCAATCGGTTTGCCCGCATTCTTAACTTTAAGTTTATTCCATTTGTGCAAACGTAGTTTGCGGGTGAATTTAAAAAGGTCAATTTGCTCTCGAGAGTAGATAAAGTTCGAGGTCGGGCAGAAAGAAAGACCAAATTGCAACACACTGTGTTCTGTTTTTGAAAGAAGACGAGAAGAGAGATTTACCACATTCTTTTGGTTCATTTTCCTCATTTCTTTTGGCCCCGTGTTTCCACTCCCATCGGGGTTCCACTGCCTCCTCCACCTGCCGCCCCTCCTTGTTTGGTGCTGGATGCGGTGGTGTCTTCTCCAACCTTGCCTCTTCCTCTGCCTCGTCCTCGAAATCCTTTGCTTTGTCCTCTGCCCCGATCGATCTGCCAGTTCTGCTGTTGTGATGTTTGGTTCATCACACGGAACTCCTCCCGAAAATTCGACGGTTGGATTTGATTTGGTTGTGCCAATAGGTTGCCATCCTCTGAGGCATCACTCTCCACAACCTCCTCCTCTGAAACGTCTTCCGTTTGAACTTTATCCAGGGTAGCTTGTATTCCCTTTCGTTTGACATTGTCGTATTTACGACTGAATGTGAAGATGCGGCCGGACTGGTAGTCGATCTTATCGCGTAGGAACTTGCGTTCTTTCTTGGCAACGATTTCATCTTCATGTTTAGAAATTCTTTTGGCAATTTCATCAAGTTTCTTTGTCATATTTTCGGCTGTATCATCCTTACTAATCTCCTCTTTGAGTTCATCTATTTCTTTAAGCAGTGCCGCTCGATCCTTCCACGCATGTTTGATTAGAATTGATAGCATCCTGTTGGAACAGTCCATCAAATTCTCCGCCCATTCCTCTGCCAATTCCACATCAGGGTCTTCATAAGATGGGGCTATTAATATTCTCAGACCCCTTGGTACCCTCTTCTCCTCTTGGTACTTTTCCAGGGTGATTGCCACCCACCACTTGGAAACCTCCTTCCTAATTAATTTCTCCAGTTTGGAGTATTTTTGTTGTAAAGGCATGGGCACATTCGTATTCCCTGACTGGGCTTTGGGCACTGTCGTTTGAACAAACATTGTTTGTGCTCTCAATCTCCTGCGTGATTCTATTTCATCCTCCATGACTGTGATTCACGGAATTAAAGTCAGTTAATTCCACATGCCCATATAACGGAAATATACTTGAGCTTATTGCTGGAGTGGTGTAAGTAAAACGTGCTGGAAGCCTCCGCACGTAACACCAGTGCAGTGTTCTGGCGTTCGTGCCGGAGACAGTCACTTCAGCTACTTTAGGGCGTTTTTACGCATTCAGTTGTATTCCGCAGAGCGCTCGCGTGCCAGGATAGACAGAGCCCCGTGTGTAATACTAGCCGATAATACAATCAGGCGGGGGTCTTGTGAGGAGCGAGCCTGGCTTTGTAAGCATACAAACAAGCACTCACCCTTGCGTAGAAGTCTCGGATCCTGCGAGGACACCTTCGCATCCCGTATCTTCGCCGGCTCGGGTCTGCAGAAATGTTTGCTTCCGTGCTCGTAGTTCAATTTCCTTTAGCCAGTGCGGAAAAACGCCAAATAGTTAAGTGGTCGACCGGTTGAAGAAATAATACCAGTTCACATCCTTTGAGAAACCGGGACCCTCGGACTGCGGTGCAAACCAGGGTCAAAGGCACCCTGTTTGTATTCTCCTTCACCACACGCTAACAAACGTGTAAATGCACTCGACCTCCAGACAATATTCACCAATGAATTAAGCCATCCAGCAAAGTTCGTAAGTGTATTCTTTATTCCAGCATGGAACACAGTTCATAGAACTAAACCCCCAACGCGTTTCAGCGACAACTCGCCTTGGTCACGGGTGAATAGTAAACACAAAGGTGAACATTAAATAAAGTTTTCAAAACTTCAAGTGTAAACATAAACAACAGACTTAGTGCTCAAAGTAAAAACACAGCGGCCATCTTGGCATGGTCATTTGTTCATGATGATGTGCCCAATCAACAGAAAACATAACTATACGCCTGATTTGTTCATGCAAGCATTCGTAAAAACTGAATGAAATTTAAACAACGTCCCAAGTGGGTGAGCTAAATGGAAACCTCCATGTTGTCATAGATAATCATAACACGACAACAAAGATGAAAAAAGCGTATGATATTCAGGGGCTTGTAAGGCTTGTAGGTGACACTATAAACCGGCTACCCTATTCCCAAGTGGGCAAACAAATTAAACACAAGGACCCATGGGGAACATAAATGCGAATTACGTATATACAAAGCAGTCATGTACATATTAAATTTCTTACTCAAATTTCAAATAGATTATATCACCATATATTGTAGATATAGTCTTCAAATCCCCAGTGGGAAAATTCTAAGTATGGCCCAAAGGGGTAATCAGTTCTTCTGAGCAGTCATATACAACTTAAATTTCCTACCCAAATATCAAATAAATTATATCACCATATATTGTATATACAGTCTTTAACTCCCAAGTGGGAAATTATATGCATGACCCATGGGATAATCAGTTCTTCTGGCCGGTCTACTCTCCACAGCTATGTGTCACCTAAAAAAACAAGAACGGCACATCAGAGCTATTAATGCCATTAACGAGCGGCCATACACTGCTAGTGTCAGTTAAGAAACAATTATTCTGTGAAGTGATTAAAAACATTGTCATGTTGTCATAGATAATCATAACACGACAACAAAGATGAAAAAAGCGTATGATATTCAGGGGCTTGTAAGGCTTGTAGGTGACACTATAAACCGGCTACCCTATTCCCAAGTGGGCAAACAAATTAAACACAAGGACCCATGGGGAACATAAATGCGAATATATGGTGATATAATCTATTTGAAATTTGAGTAAGAAATTTAATATGTACATGACTGCTTTGTATATACGTAATTCGCATTTATGTTCCCCATGGGTCCTTGTGTTTAATTTGTTTGCCTACTGTTGATTATAGGCCACATGCTTGTGGTTTTACCAGATCGATGGATACGATTCTGTTATCCTTTTTACCAGCAAGGGGCGGTAGCACGACTGATCTTGTTCCGGTGACTGCCAAGACAGGTACTGCTTTTCTGTAAGAAGGCCCAAATTCCTTCTTAACCGCGATCTTTTCTCTGACTAGATCCCCAATCTTTGGAATCCAGACAGGCCTTGCTGGGGCTGTTGCGGGTGGTGCCTCGTCAGTGGTACTTGGCTGTTGCTTTAACTTTATGTTGCTTAATGATTTTCTTGTTTCATTCAGTTCCTGTAAAACAGCCAAACGATCCTTTACATCAAAGTGCTTTGTTTCTTCTTGTACCACTGACATTTGACTATCGAGGTCCTGAACGTTCATTCTAATTCCGAACAATAGTTCGTATGGGCTGAAACCTTTTAGAGAATTTCTTGGCATGTTGTTAAGACTAGTCTGGACACTTATTAAATGTTTGACCCACCCAGCGCCTGAACCTAATACCTTCGCTGTTATAGATTGCTTTATGTCACGTTTTTTTTTCTTTCTACCACACTTGTGCGACGGACAAGAATACCGCAACCCAATTCCCATGCTAGCCATTGCCTCCTTATAGGCTCGAGAGCTGAAAGCAGGACCCTGGTCAGAATGGAACGTGGTAATTGCGTATGTGCCGATAAAGACTCGCAAATCTTTTATAACCGTTCTAGGCGTCAGCCGAGTGCTGGAGGACTCATTTTTAAAAAAGTGCTTTTCGTCTTAACTATTCAATAGGACGCAGGTTGGGGTGCAGGCAGCGTTACGCTCTTTCTGACTGGTAGCCGGTAGCAAGGTTCACTACTGCGATCCCTATTACAGTTTTCACAGTTGTTTGCATATATTTGGTGTTCTACACTCATTCCTGGCCACCAGTATACTGATTGTAATTCAGTCAGAGAAACCTTAATTGTTTGGTGTCTCAGACCCAAACCCATATGTGCATCTGCTATTAAAAATATTCTCCTGTTCGTGTTTGGAATTACTCTATCCCCCACTCCAGGGATTCAAGCAAAAGGAACGGAGTTTGCATCGATTATGTATGCATAATTGAGTGGATAGTTTACGGGTAGTGCTGCACAGTCGCCTTTTACGGTCGTTTTTACTGCCAGCATGGTTTCCCCGTCTATGTATTTATCTGTACGCTTTTTTGTGGCTACGGAAGCCGGTTTAGTTGCTTCCGCGGTGGCTGTATTAGCCAATGAATTCCCTGCAACGTGAACGCCATCACGTCGAAGACTCTGTGCGTGAATCACGTGAGTCTTTTGTAGTTCTTTACTTAAAAGAGCTACCTCGTTCCAGAGCAATTTATGCTTTATTGTGGCACCTGTGTCATCTTTGTAGTCGTTTTCGATCCAACTCTGCAGTTTGTTATTGAAAGAATTGACGCAAAAATGAGAATCGCACACTATAAGTGTGGGGAATTCGCGTTCTGCATTTTCGAGCGCCATCTTTAAACATCTGATTTCAGTTCTCTGAACCGAACAGTTTCTTACAGATTCAGTTTTTGTTACTTTCGGTCTGAATTTACCGCACAGCCAACGACCTTTAATGATCGCACATGCTGCATCGTAGGATTTTCTCTCTACGTTGAAATGCTGTACAAAGCTATCTGTATAGATTATACAAGCGTATTGTGGGAGAGGCAGAATTTCGATTGGCAGAGGATATTCTTCTTCATATTCTAAATCATTCAGTTCTTCGTATTGCGGGGCGAAATAGTATTTTACGTCTTCCGCTCCTAGAGAATCTATGCACTGTATCCATTTTGGATCCAGTGACACTGTAGGCAGGTTTACTGGGCTGAATAGCGATTCGAAGGCGGATTCCGCTGTGAGGATGTTAATCCTTTTGCCGTGTGCTAGTTCTCGTTCATTTGCTAGTGCGATTTGCACTGCGTTCACAGTTCTTTCTGTGTGACTGAATGCTTTTTCTGCTTGTGTGTACAAGTGAGATTTAATTGAAATTGGTACCTTTTCTCCCTCATTAGAGGTTAGGTATGTGAATCCGCATCTTCCTGGGATGACTCGGATTACAAGATCGCGTGTGTTGTCACGTGTGTCTAATTTTGTTTTTGCTAACATGTCTGTTTGCAGTGATCTCAAAATTTCTGTGTGTTTTTGAGTCCAATTGATTTGTTTTAAATCAGGTTTAATTAGTTCGTAGAGAGGTTTAACCCTCTCTGCGTAATTTAGAATGTAAGTTCTTCCGAAATTCAGAAAACCTAGTATTGATTGTAGATTCTTCAGCGTTTTTGGAGCTTGGAGTACAGCGCACTTCTCTAAGAAGTTGTCCGCTAGGCTTTTCCCTTCACTTGATAATTCGTACCCTAAAAATAGTACTGTCAGATGGGCAATTCGGGACTTTTTAAAGTTGAATTTGTAACCCTCTGCTGCGAACCCAAGTATAATGGTGTTCACTCTCTTCAAGTGAGTATCCAAGTCGTCGTCTGTGAGATAAATATCATCTACGTAAGACAATGCTTCATCATCATAGATTTGTAGTAACTCTGTTACCCTAGCTGAGAATAGTCCTGGGCTGTTCTTGAACCCCTGTGGGAGTCGACAGAATTTTTTCTGCGACCCAAATGCGGAGAAAGCGGTCAAATATCTGCTTTCTGGTGCAATGTTTTGACAAAAGAAACCATTAGATATGTCTAATGTCGTTTTATATTTTTTCCTAACTATATTATTCATTAGGGCTGCACTATGCGAGTTTTGTACTGCAAAAGTTTTGCAACATGTATTAAGGTGTCTGTAGTCCAAAACTAGACGATATGAATTGTCTGGCTTGGAGACAGGAAACAAAGGATTGTTCATTTGAGAGGTGCATGTTTCAATCACCCCCTGGTACTCAAGTTGATCTAAGATCTCCCTGACCTGTTTTTTAGCTTCTTGCTTTATGGGATACTGCCGTTGGGCAGTTGGTTCACTTTTTAGTTGGATTTTGTGAGGCGTTGAATCCTCATCCCATCCTACATGATTTTTATATAATGCAGGTGCCTGGGCTACTGCCCATTTCCTTGCATATGTGTATTTTTTATGAATCGGAATGTGATTCGAGAAGGCAGGCATAATTACTTCTTCGCCACGAGGGCACTCCCTGACAAACTCCGGGGGCCAATCTTTTTCAGCTAACAGAATATCATAGCCTTTTGAGAGCTTATCCCAAAATAGACCCTTAATTTTCCTAGTCTTATCACCCTCCATACGCAAAGTTATTTCGTATATTTTATGGGGCTCGCTAAGTCTGGTGTCGGCAGTTTCAACCTGAATGTATTCATTCGTGTCCACTGTCTCCAGATGACTCATCAAGATCTTGCGCGCTATACTGATCTCTGCTGCACTGTCCAACATTGTCAATGCCCACTCCCCGTTTTTCAACTGTGTCCTCAGTATTCTCGGCATGATTTATTACTCTAATACTGGCTACCTTCTTTTTCTGAAATTGAGATTTCTTATTTTGAGCAGGTTCCTTGTCTTTGGACTTGGTGTGCTCTCCTGGGTCTGACCGTCCTCTTCTTTCCGAATTCTGTGGAAGAGATCGAGAGGGACGTGTATCAATACTCTGATATCTATCAGGTTTTTTCAGATTATCCCTATTTCTAAGGTTATATCTTTTCTCAGAGGGCTCCCGTTGGGGAGACTGGCGTTCTCGAGTCGGAGTTCTTTCCCTCCGTCGAGGAGACCTTCCTCTGGTCTGGAAAACTTTTTCCTTGGGAGTGGATTGTTTATTTCCATCCCAGCTCTTTTTAGGAGTGTTTAAATTATTTTTAATAAATAATTTTTCAGGATTTTCGAGCAGTTGGGGCTTAACTGGTTTTCCACCCAAGCTGTCTCTACCTAATTCTTCATAGCATTTTTCTATGATTTTTGCTAGCTCAACAGGATCTTTTATATCTGTTTCCCTCAACTTCTGGCGAATCGCCACAGATGCTGCTTCTCCCTTTACGTTGGCTAATAATATAGCTGTGACCTGCTTGAAATCTTTCAGTAATTTCATACCTAGATTTAAAGCGGGCTCTGGACCGAATTCATTTTGAATCTGTTTTAGCACTTCTGGTATTACCACCATAGACGGAACACCGTGTGTTTTTGTGTAAATGGAAGCAAAGACTGTACCCCAAGTGTCGCAGTCCTCCACGTGTGGTGCGATTCCCATAGGAAGGCAGATGGTCAAGATTCTGTGTTTCTCAATAGGGGTAGTATCAGGAAATACTGCCTCTATTTGAGTGATTTTCTGTGCTAACCAGAAAGGAATTTGTTCCCGTTTTTTGGGTGTTTTACCAAGACATGACTGTATGTTCTGTGGTGTAATTTTATTAGTGTTCCCCTGATGAGGGGTCAGCTGTGGTGAATTAACAGCTGGCTGGACTGTTGCAGTCCGTATTACATATTGGACTAATTGCCTATGTATTTTTATTAATGTGTTTAGCTGTTCTAACAGCTCTTCTCTAGACATTCTTGCAATGTCAGGATGTGGTGTGTAGCTGGCTAGAACCGGCCACGTGGCTCCTGGTCTCCCTAGTGGACCGAGCCTGGTTATGTGATCATTGTGTTTTAGGGCGCCATTAAACCAGAGCAGGTGCTCTTGAAATTTAAGTGGGATTTCAATCTCCTCGAAAGGAGCGTACTCTCCCGGAGGTTCCTCTATTTTGTAATAGTGAAACTCTTGTGTTATAGCGTTTTACCGCTGGAAAGTTTATCCATGAATAGAATACCTCTGTCTGCCGGTACTCGTGAGCCTCTATCACGAAAATTACTGTACCACCTTGAGGTGTCAGTCCGTGTTCTATAAGTTTTAAAGTTATAGATCTTCTTAACTGGACCGGGATGATAATAGCATCCGGGTCTGCTTGTTCGGGACCTTGCTGAGTCGCATCTACTGCGGCCCCAGAGGTTCCGTTTTCTACTGACATTTTAAAAAATGCAGGTTTGCAGAGTAGGTCTCCAAGGAGACAAAGATTAGGTGCACAATATTTTGGAACACTGTATCCTTCAACGTTGAATAAACCAGACCTTTACATAGGAATCTCTTCCTACTAAGGTCGGGCGGATTTTAACCTTTCACCCACTCCAGACGTCTATTGGAGTATTTACGGGAGAAAGGGGTGTGAAATATGCACGACTGAGTTACTCTACAAGTCTTGCGTTAGTTTATCGCCTTACCAAACGTTAGGGCGCCATGTAGTGTAGTTCCTAGTTTCCCACTAGGCCCTGCGCATTGGAATAACATAAACAGTAGTATCGACGTGGAACTGCTTATATTCCAGGCCTCCACTGACTATGCTAAACTTAATTGGGTTGTGTTACCAACTAGCTCAGAGGTCACTGGAAACTTTCTTCTCTGCATAGGAAGTGATCAGCTTCCTTGGCACAGACAAGAAGGGATTCAGTTTTCCAACAACCGTGCAACATGACAACTTTGCTCCTCAGATCAAGAGTCGATCTCTAGGGTCGTGTGAAACAATAGACACAGATTTCACTCAGTCAGTCTAGTGCAGTTTACTTTCACGAGATGTAGAGAATAGAGAGACGGGCGTTTGTCAATAGAGGTTAACATTTATTGAACAGTCTTTCTTCTCGTACAAGAGAAATGTATTATAACAATTGCAATAACTGTTATTATAAAAAGTATGTACAGTAAGATAAGTATTGCGAAATAGAACTGTAAAAGCATTAGTATGGTTTCTTAGCCATACAATGGTTTAAAAGTAATAAAACATATATACAGTCATATATACATTAGGCTAACATACTCAACTGGTGCTTCTAACTAAGCCTACCCCAGTGTGCCTGACCTAAGCCTAACACGTGAAAAGGGGAGTAAGTAAGTAGCTTAAGTTAAGTTGGTTTTGCCAAGGTTTGTTTCAAGAATTCTCGTCTAAGGGTTTAGTCAACACCATACCTCTGAATAGAATGATGGAGGATTGGTATCTCCTTCAGGGGTCTCTCTCGATATCCCAGTCACCCGCGAGGGTAAACCGGAAGCGCCGGGACTGGATTTCTCTGCACGAGAAAGGCAGCGGCTTCTCTCAGCGCGTCGAGGAAGGAGGGGTGACAGCGTCCGCGGGCAGCTGGGCTGGATGTCTTCGCAGAGGACGGCTGCACGGCTCCTCAAGCGTACTGCACCATAGGTCGCGCTTTAGCGGCGATAATGGTAATCAGCAGCTTCACCACCACAGGATAGCAGGCTGCAGTGACAGAGTGCTAGTTTTTACCAACACGGGGTCATGCAGGCAGCTGGCATCAGCAACAGGCAACGAACTCACAGCTCGTATCTCTCTCTTATTGCTTAAGGCAACGTTGGTAATATTTATACCTGACAGGTGCCGGGTTTGACGCAAGTTTGCTGGACATAAGACGTCAATTAAAGATGTCACTAGGAAGTGGCAGTTATCAGTTGCTCATTAGAGTTCCATTACTAATCAAAACATAGCAAGCGGGGATTTCCAGGTTTGCTGAGTTTTTATCTTGTTGAAGAACTCGGAGTGTTATCTAGGAATATCAGATAGTGACTGCTGCTCTGTCATTGCACTAATTGGTCGCAAAGGAAGTAGCAGAGAGTCATGCTGGAATGTGGCTCTGTTCGTGTGAGGCCAGAGATGACTTTACAGAAAATCGTACTTGAACGGTTATGCCAATATAGGGAATAAATGGCTTTATAGCCGAATAGGGGCATAAGGTCACAGTATCGATCAGGAACCTAGATAAGCACGCAACACCCCAGTGATTGTGCCTAGATCGTTCCCACCACATTGCACAATTATAAGGTCTGGTTCTGGGAGATGCATAAAAGTTTTCACCAATGGAATCAATTGGTGACATTTCAATCCTCTTTTGGAAATCCATGTTATGTGTACATTTGGTAAGCTGAGGTTGCAAATTCGTCTGCTTACTGCATATTTTTCACTCCAGTGAATATAACTGTGTCCTATTAGCCAGACCTTCATTTTCAAGGGATTTGTAGTCGTCCTCCGATCGGTTCTGGAAGTGGAATGGTAGTTAGAAGTTGAAATTCTAAATAAAGAAAAAGGAAGAGGCTGGGTGTGGTTTAAAAAATAAAAATGATTGGTTGATTGTAACAAGTGGAGATTGAACAGTACGTTCCATGTTAATGTTTATGTTAAACGAAAAGTACTATTGGGTGTGACAAAACAAGATATGTAACAGAGCTGTGTATTGGCAGGAGTTTCTGGAGGGAAAATAGTGTTCTTAGTTTGTTGTAGAACGTTAAGACATGAACTTTTGACCTGTGCCTTCAGCAAGGTGCAGAATGAGGTGTAACCATGGAAACAGCCGGAGATGGCAGTTGGTGATGGGTTCACTCTTTGGTGCCTCTGCATCTGAGTCTGTTCTCTGGTGGCAGGCGGAGAACTGTTTGTTATTGTGGAGATGAAAGGGTGATAAGGAGAGAAATACGACATAGCGTCTGGGCTGTAGAAGCATGGGAGCAGTGATTAACTCTGAGTGAAGCGGAACTGTGTCGGTGCTTAGTAACAGTAAAAAAAAAATGTTAACAGTGGTATAACTGTCTTTACGGTGCGCGACCTACTAAGAAAGAGTTCACGGGCCGTATTTGGCTTGCAGGTTCTAGTATCAGTAAGTGAGGTCGAGAAAAGAAAACATTCAGGACTTTATTTATGAAGGCCTTGCGCCACCGGTGCGTTACTTTTTTCTATTTTAAAAAATGAGGCACTGGCGGCGGAAGGTCTTTATGAATAAGGTCTTCAGTGTCTACAGTTAAGGTTATGTGGAACCCATGAATAGTTTTTCAATATGAAATCATTTCAGTTGAGATTATGGATTAAAAGAGAAACCGTGAATATTTGAAATGTTTATTTCGAAATGTACTATTTTAAAGGCAAATCATTATGTAATATGAGTACAGAAATTGCAAAAAACACAGTAATTGGTATTGTCAGTAGTACATGGAATACAAACGCTATAGTTGAAGAAAAATAAATATAGTTGGAAAAAAACATTGTACACTCTTATAAGGAAGTATATTATATTTTAATAAATGGAAGAAGGTGTCTGGCCTTTCAGTTTAGGAACGATATATGAAAATGCAAGTGGTTATACATCATTACTTTATGAATCAGCTGTCTAACAACACGAAATCATAATGTCCACTGTTAGTAAAGCAAATAGGTCTGTTCTTCAAAAGAAAATATGGAAAATAACGTGAAGAATATAGAAAACCAAAAGGAAATTAGGACGTCAATGGCTTGTTTGAGAGTTATTGAAGCATTGTTTAGGCAAAATAGGTAGTTTCTGCTTGTAACAGGAAATCAGTTTTATCATTTGAAAGTATGTCAGCTATCCAATGGAAAAGAGTAAAGCAGTACTGATAATCTGTTATAATCGGAGCCTCTTTTACCATCAGAGTGCAGGTCGGTGGGTTTTCGATGTAGCTAGCTGTTAGGAAAGAGTTAACCGTCCATTGTGTAGGCAAAGTATGCAGCAAGTGCCTCTAACATGAAATCATTGTTATCATCTGAAAACATGTCAGCCATCCAATTGAGAAGATCAAAGGAGCATTCATGATCTGTCATTATTGGAGCGTCTTTTACCATCATTGAGCAGCTCAGTGTGTTTTCGATGTAGCTCTCTGTTAGGAAATCTTGCGCCGCTGCGAATATATTCCAATGACCCAGAACTCCTTGTATCGCTGCAAAGGCCATAAACCCTCCGTTGTAACAAAGCTGTTCATGATCAAGTAACGGATTCATGAGGTGATTGTAATTCGGTTCAGGAGGTACCAAATTGCAGAGACATAAATCCAGGGCCCACGTGAAATCACAGCTCAGGCAATGAAATACAGGCTGCACACAGGTGAAATACGAATATCGAAATGATAATCGATATGAAGTATTCAAAGTTGAGAGTGGTAAGGTGCCGTAGTACAGAAGCATTCTCTGTCGAAATAGTTCTAAGTGGCCCGGCTCGTTTGCGAAGGCAGGAGGGACATCCATTTTGAATTTCCCAAGATGGTAAAGGCAACGGCGCAGCACCGCTGGTTGTATAGCAACTCCACAGAATTAGGTCGCCGGCTATGCAGTGGAGAGAAGCAGAATGACTTGATACATTTTGTAGGAGTCTAGTCACTTATATATTGCTTAGTGGTTATTAAAAAAGTAGCTTTTTTTGAACTGGAGGATGCGTTAAAAAATAAGGGAGTGATTTGAGGGAGTTGTAAAGCAAGGTCAATTTTTTTTTAGATCAATGCTGTTTTCTGTGAATGTTAGCTTAGTGAAAGATATGTGTGTGAGCAGATGCAACGTTCAGTTTTAAATGTGACAATGGCGCTCTTGTTCATGTCTTCCGATTCAAGGTCGGTATTCGCTGCCAAATACAAAGATTAAGAAACGCATGCGTGGGGTACATAGTGTGCATTCTTAAAGGAAAGCAAATGAAGGGTTATTTTTACCGCGTTAGCATTGTCGTTTAAAAAGTTATAGTGATTTCTATTATATGTGAAGAAAGTGTTACTGATGAAGACTGAAAATAAATCCTTATAAATGATACGGACTGGTGTATTTTAGAAAAGGTGTGTAACATTACATGAATTGTGGAAAAAAAATAATGTAATTGAAAGTGTATGGTTTGAAAATGAAAAGTAGAGGTTTATAGTTCATGTTTTGAAAGCAGTTCTAGAGGGTCAGATGAAAGTGTATGGTTTGAAAATGAAAAGTAGAGGTTTATAGTTCACGTTTTGAAAGCCGTTCTAGAGGGTCAGATGCATGATAGATTTATAAAAAATAGAACATGTTTTTAAATAGTATTTTGGAAAAAATATGTGCCTTTATGTACTATTTACATTATCTGCCTGTTGCGTATTCTTTGAGTTTTAGTAATCCTGTGTCTTATAAGTTTTCTAGGGGCGGTTTGAGGCTCATGGTGGGTTTAGGCAGGGAGGGTAGGTTGGGGGTTTGTAATAGGGGGTTCGGCAGGGGTGGAGTGCGGAGTTTAGTGAAAAGTGAGGGGGGCTGGGAGTTACGGTGTTTGGTAATGGAGCAGAGTCAGAGGACGCCACATTTGTGTTATGGGGTGCCACGGAATTATGTATTTATTCTCAGAGGTTTATTATATTAAGGATATATATCAGCATGGTGGCTCTTGTCGTTTTGTTGTTCTGTGTATGTTTATAATGCTGGCCCTGCAGTTTTTGTTTATGGACCTTATTACGACACACAGGGGAGCTACGTTGCACAGTTGGAGATCAGAGACTTAGGAAATAAAACTTTATAATTGTAAGGACTGTAAGCGATAGAAATCGCCCGTTCTCGGTGTAAAAAATATCACCGCTATTGGTGGTATTTTCTACGGTGTTAGTACTCGAAGGAGAATAGTAACATATATGTGAAATAAAATTATGTAATAGGCTCAGCATTTCACATTATTTTGGAAAACAAAAGTTGCTTTTACATAGCAATAAGTCTCTTATAATTAAGGGACGGAGTGTATATAGTGCTATTTAGTACTCTGCTATGTGATTGATGTCGAATATTTCATAAGAGGAGGCTTTAAAACTTTTACGATAAACTGGTTTTCTAGGGAAGTGGGTGGAGTGTTCCGTGTAAATTGCAGAATAGAAACTAGTAAGAACCAATTGGAAGTGTTGTTTTAAAGTCACATGACTGCACATGCGTGTCTCAACACCTGTACGCGATAGGTGGGTGCGCGGACCCGGTCGCGCACTATACGAAAGCGGCGAGACAATATCAGCTAATATGCTCTTGAAGCTTGTTTTGGTGGAAAGAGTTAGTTCTGAAAAGAACTTTTTTTATTTTTTTTTTATTTTTTGGGGAAACAAGTGTTTTGATGCTTTTGATTTCTTAAAGTTACTACGACATTTTTCAGTATGTCATACTATCCAAATAAAGTGAAGAAATGTAACTTTTCTTGGAGCATTTATGACTCTCAATTATTTGTTTAATTAGAGTAAAGCTTTGCTCTCCGTATACAAGAAGTTCTCCACAGTTCGTGCATTTCATGTGCACGTTCGCCAGATATGGTCTCAAGTCCATCTCAGCACTCGATGGAGATACAGGTCGTCCACCGGAAGATGTGTTGATTACTTCTGATGGTAATAGCGTGGCCTCCGTTTTTCTTGTCAAAGGTGGTCGCTCATTTTCATCAGATTCGGTAGATGAATGCGGAACGGTAGCCATTGTACCGAAGTCTTCGGGAAGATGTTCGACGTTGTTGTCTCTTGAGAGTAGAAAAGAAAGTGATGGAAGTGGGTGGAGTGCTGCGTGTAAATTCCAGAATAGAAACTACCAAGAACCAATTAGAAGTGTTGTTTAGAAGTCACATGACTTCACATAGGAGTGTCAGGTCCTGTACGCGATAGAAGGGTGCGCGCACCCGGTCTCGCACTAAAATAAAGCGGCGAAAAACATCTTATAATATGCTCTTGGAGCATGTTTTGGTGGAAAGAGTTAGTTCTGAAAAGAACTTTTTTTTTTTTGGAAACAAGTGTTTTGATGCTTTTGATTTCTTAAAGTTGCTACGATATTTTTCAGTATGTCAGACTATCCAAATAAAGTGAAGAAATTTAACTTTTCTTGGAGCATTTATGACTCTCAATTTTGTGTTTAATTAGAGTAAAGCTTTGCTCTCCGTATACAAGAAGTTCTCCACAGTTCGTGCATTTCATGTGCACGTTCGCCAGATATGGTCTCAAGTCCATCTCAGCACTCGATGGAGATACAGGTCGTCCACCGGAAGATGTGTTGATTATTTCTGATGGTAATAGCGTGGCCTCCGTTTTTCTTGTCAAAGGTGGTCGCTCATTTTCATCAGATTCGGAAGATGAATGCGGAACGGTAGCCATTGTACCGAAGTCTTCGGGAAGATGTTCGACGTTGTTGTCTCTTGAGAGTAGAAAAGAAAGTGATGGAAGTGGGTGGAGTGCTGCGTGTAAATTCCAGAATAGAAACTACCAAGAACCAATTAGAAGTGTTGTTTGGAAGTCACATGACTTCACATGCAAGTGTCAGGTCCTGTACGCGATAGGAGGGTGCGCGCACCCGGTCTCGCACTAAAATAAAGCGGCGAAAAAATATATTATAATATGCTCTTGGAGCACGTTTTGGTAGAAAGAGTTAGTTCTGAAAAGAACTTTTTTTTTTTTTTTTTTTTTGGGAAAGAAGTGTTATGATGCTTTCGATTTCTTAAAGTTGCTACTACATTTTTCAGTATGTAATAGTTTGAAAATGAAGTGAAGAAATTTATCTTTTCTTGGGGCATTTGTGACTGTCAATTTTGAGTTTAATAAGAACGAGGCTCTGCTCTCCATACAAAAGAATTTCTCCACACTCGTTGCATTTCATATGCACCTTCGCAAGATATGGTCTCAAGTCTATCTCAGCACTCGATGGAGATACAGGTCGTCCACCAGAAGATGTGCTGGCCACCTCTGATGGTAATAGCGTGGCCAGGGCTCTTGTCGATGCTTTTGCATAATGCTCAGGATGCTTTTGTTTAACATGCCGCTGCATGGTGTGTATAGAAAAGGAATATTTTTTACTTGGATTTCCCCTTGAGAGCTCCGAATTGCATATCGTGCAGGTTACTTTTGGCGCATTCACTTTCTTTTGATCTTCAGGATAAGTGAAAAATTGCCAAATGAAAGATTCCTTTTTTCTTCTTAACGGTGGTCGCTCATTTCCTTCAGATTCGGAAGATGAATGCGGTAGGGCAGCCATTTCAGCAAAGTGTTCCGGAAGATGCTCAACGTTGTTGTCTCTTGAGAGTAGAAAAGATTGTGAGGAAAGTGGGTGGAGTGCTTCGTGTAAATTCCAGAACAGAAACTACTAATAACCAATTAGAAGTTTTGTTTTCAAGTCACATGACTTTACATGCGCTTCTCAGGACGTGTAGGCGGTGACACTATCTAGTTACGAACGTGATTACATACTTAGGAACTAGCATTCAAAAAAACTATGAAATTCACTGAAAAAACCATAGGTTTTACACACGTTATAGTTAGGAAGTAGCATTTGAAAAACCTATGAAATTCACTGAAAAAAACATAGGTTTGACACCAGTTATAGTTAGCTGGAAATTTTACTGACATAAAACCAATGAAATTCCACGTTATAGTTAGTTGGACTCACTATAACTTGCGCGTGTAATGCACTGCTGATGACATTACATATTACATCTCTCATGACATGGTCAGTGACATCACTTATGACACCATCCAGTGAATGTGTGTAAAAAAAAATATGTTTTATATATGTATATGTAAAGGTCGAGGGAAGAATAAATGTTTAAATTATTGTCTTAATGAATGTTTTTTTCAAAAAGAAATGATTGGATAACTGGCTTATTAAGTGTACCTTAGTGAATACATATATTATCGAGTAATGTTTAAATATTTAAATATATGTATCAGTGTTTCGCTTTGTGAATAACTGGCTGCATGGATTGATGAGTACCTACATGTGTAGGTATTTGGGTTGTTAGATGTTTTTTTAGTATCAGTATGAGTGTTTCTATGGTTTTATGGGGGTATTACTAATCACATAGATGTATGAATGACTAACTCTCTCTTTGTATGTGTTTAGAAGACACCATATGTGCAGGACTGTATGGGTGGTTGAGTGTGTATAGTTTTATATGCAAATAAATGGATGTTCAATAGTTTATTTGCATGTGTGAGTATGTGTGTGAGTAACTTTTGGATGATTGTCGGTGTGTAACAGGATGTATAGGTGTATCACTACATATGATGAGTGAGTATATGTATGAGTGACTATATAGAACTGTTGGTGAATGTGAGAATGTGTATATAGATGGTGGAATTACTGAATTGGTTGTTGTAACTGGTATGGGTATCTCCATTTTTTTGAAAATGTTAATTTCTATTTTCCAATATGTGTTTTAAGGGTTACATTTCACTTAAAGGAGGTCTGTCATCAGTGATGTCATAAGTGATGTCACTGACCATGTCATGAGTGATGTAATATGTAATGTCATCAGCAGTGCATTACACGCGCAAGTTATAGTGAGTCCAACTAACTATAACGTGGAATTTCATTGGTTTTATGTCAGTAAAATTTCCAGCTAACTATAACTGGTGTCAAACCTATGGTTTTTTCAGTGAATATATATATATATATATATATATATATATATATATATATATATATATATATATATATATATATATATATATATATATATATATATATATATATATATATATATATATATTTAAAAATAGCAAATAAGAAATCTCTATTTGATACCTAGAACACATAGTACATCACATTTTGAGATTCAAAAATAGTGAATCAGTCAAAATCGCTATTACTGAGTCACAAAAACACACTTGTTTAGTAGATCATGGAACATGTTTCTTCAAGGTTTGGCTCAATTTCCAGCCTACCCTACTTTGGCTACTGCATCCCCTTGGATATCCATGTGTGGGTGGTCTGATCATTTTCCTCCCACTACGTTCGAGTACTGAAAACATTATTATAATCATTTGGAGTTGAAAATATATTAAGTTATGTTCTACAATTTACACACAAAGACTGTGTACTATCAGGAGGGATGAATGATTGACCACTACCATCATTTTGTTTGTTTATTTTCTACACCTTATTTACATGGGAATAGACTGAGTAGTCCCCCTCGTTCAGGTAGAGATACCTCCAAACAGCAATCAGCCCTTGCTCAGTAAACCTGCCCTTCAGTTTCGAAGACATGGCCCTTGAGTATTGAGAAAACTAGGCAGTTCTGTCTAGCATTTAGCCTCATACAATTTTAAAATTACAACCCACAATAAGCTGCTCACCTACACTTCCCATCCACTCTGTCAAAAAATTATTTCCCACAATTCTTTCTAGTGTGTATTAGGAACATATTTGTTGTCAAACATTTGTTGAATGCCCTGAATCGCAGCTGACACTACTATGAATCAATTATCTGGATCTCGGGTAGTTGTTTCTGGTGAGAATTCATATTTTTTTTGTAAAAAGCATGGCTTCACCTGCCAATTTAGTTTTCTCAGAGCCCTAGAATTGTACAAGATAACCACTTTTTCTCATTCTAAATTGTTTGTTTTTCAAAAGATCAGTCTTCAAAAGAAAGATTATGTCTGGATCATGCAATTGGAGAAAACTTCCCACTATGGGGCTCATTAGTATGGTGGGGGGACTTTGTCTGCCCGCCATAGCCCCGGGAAATGGGCCCGCCCGCAATGCATGTGGCGGTCCTGCACCTACAATTAGGATGAGCCCACCACATTGGCGGGCGCATCCCGCATTTTAAACAATTCAGTGGGCGGTGCTGAAAGCCCCGCCCGCCGTAATGCCAAAAATGCAAGCTGTGTATTTCAATGCACAACGTGACAGGCACAGCACTGTGCCTGCCACGTTGTACATTAAATTGCCATGTGCACCCCCCACCCCCCAGAATCCCTGGGGGTCCGCTACAGGCTCCCAATGTTGAAGACCGCATGCCTTTCCGTGGCGGCAACGTCCCCGTATGTATCTTAATATGGATGCCATATTAAAACCTTTTCCACCTGGTCGACTCTTCGATCGGGCGGAAAACTGGCGGATGGTCTTTCCATCCGCCGGAGTCCCCCTGCCATAGTAATATAGTGGGGGGAATTTGCATGCGGGTTGGACAGAATGTCCGGTTGATCGCCACCGCCATGCACTTGAATGTATCATGACTTCTGGATTGTCCTGGATCCATTCCCAATTTTAGTTTTGCTCGCCACCGCCATGCAGGCGGTGACGATCCGCACACCATTCTAATGGACCCCTTTGTCTTTTGTTGGGGGTATATAGGCTCCTCACATGAACAAATCTGTTGAATCTTCTATATTCATTGTTACTCCTATTAACTGTGCTCACGGTGGTCTGGGCACTGGAGTGTGACTGAAGCCTCTAACAAATGTCTTCCCCTTTAACCAAATTAAACAAACAACAACATTTTAACTTGGACATAATTATCCAATGTTACCTCCTCTGGTGGAAGAGGAAAGCAGTCCCAGCAGCATTTCAACATTGTCTCTAAAGCCCTCTCTATGTATTTTAGATCTTCTGTACTTGAATGTATCATGACTTCTGGATTGTCCTGAATCCATTCCCAATTTTAGTTTTGATAACCTATGATGCTTAGGATAGTCCTTATTATAGATATGGATGCAATCCTCAGAGGTCCATGAATACCCACCCTTGTTTCTTCAAAGGCTCAGTACTTTGGGATCAATTGTTCATCCTCTAACCCTCCCACCAAATGAACACACTTCCTTTATATCGACCCCTTGCCCAAAGAGTGTATCTTGTCTCTCATAGCTATCACCAGTCTCTGAAGGACAGCCATCTTTTTCTCGTGGGCTTGCTTGTCTCTTTGGTTACAGGGTGTGTTGTACTTGTTCCAACATGAGTCTAGAGTTGCATTGTGAGAGAAAAGGGTCACCCTGCTCTGATTCTTCTTGGTTAGAGGCCAGAAGACCCATGGGGAGCCGCCCTTCTTTTGTGAGGTGACAGTGGTCTCTATTACTGTACATTTAAATTGTGGACTTTCTGGTAAAACCCATCTGTGTTGAATCTGTTTTCTCAAAAGATATTAAGTCATCTCCCTACATTTTGATCTTCTTTGCAACATTGCAGCTGGAAGAGGGAGATTTGGCTATCACTATAAGATTGTTTTCTGGGAGCGAGCAGGGGACATGATTTTTTCCTTCAGTTGAAAGCTCTAGAGCTTGATGGCAATATCCCTCGGACACTCTCTGTTGCCTGTTAACTTTTGGTGCTCATTCAATCCCTATTTGTAAGTACAGGTTTTCCATCATGATGCTACTCAACAGTTTGGCCACACGTTTGACTAGGTTTCTACCTTCAGTTTCCTCTCTCATGTTTGTAATGCAGATGCTGTCTTTACGAGGTTTGTTTTCAAGTTTCCCTCATTTAACAAGCAATCATTTGGCTTGCGATTCAAGGTGACGTTGGTGGCAGTATCCAAATGGTCCGCAATATTTCGGCAATATTTCATAGCTGATTTTCAGCCATCGCCAGTTACTTGCCCATATTTCCATATATTCAGATATCAGTCCTAATTTCAACTATGTTTTTCCCTATGTTTGTACTCAGTTTCATAAGATTATCCTTGTTGACTTTTCCAGTTCTGACTTCATTTCAACAAAACTAAACTTAATATCTGTAAGTACTCTTCAGTGTGGGCATGGTTGTTTTTTCTGCCATTTTATTGGTTTGTCCTTGGGGAGTCCTGACCTGGCTTTACTTTACCAAGAAATATCTGCACTACTTTGCCTTGACCAGTTGCCAAAGAGTTCTTTTCACAGAGGTAGGCCTTTGATTCTGAACTCGTTTTTCCCGTTTTGATCACACCAAAAGGAATCCCGTAATAATAGCCACCCTAAAAGAGCTTTTCCAGTGTCCCAAGCCTCCCTGGGCAGGTTTGTCATGCTTGGCAATGTCTCTGTCTATGTAGATCACAGTCGAGCCCCAGAGTCTATTTGTTTCTATAGGACGACCCCAGAGCTTTGGCACTCACAGGTGCTCCATGTCACTGCCAACACCAGGCTGCCTGCACTATCTTGTCCCTCGCATCTGGCGGGCCCTACTCCCACTAGATGTTCTCCCTGCTCTTTGGCCCTCCAATAGGTTTTTCGCAGGGAAGTGGCAGCAACCACTGTCTCTCATCTTTTTTAGGGAGAGTCCTGTCCATGTCTCTAACTCCTGTGGGATGCCTGATACTACAATGCCCCTGTCATTCAGCCATATGGGCAGACCCGGCATTACCAGTCCTCTTTTCGGGGCAGAGGCTGCTCCTCTGATGCCTCTAGGGCAGTCGGTTGCTCATCTGATCCTTTCCTACAAATATGTCATGAATTTGCTGTCAGCCCGCCGCTCATTGCTCTTTTCTCAGGAATGGTTGTGGACC
This sequence comes from Lissotriton vulgaris, assembly GCF_964263255.1. Taxonomy (NCBI): domain Eukaryota; kingdom Metazoa; phylum Chordata; class Amphibia; order Caudata; family Salamandridae; genus Lissotriton; species Lissotriton vulgaris. The sequence continues at coordinate 704,248,681 of NC_141691.1, forward strand.
AGTCAATGTTCAGCACTGCACCACCACCATCTTGGATGACTCCATGTTTATTTTTCAAATGCAATTGAAAACTCATTTTAATAAAGGTGCTTTATCTCTGTCCCCAGAGGACTGTATGCCAAACTATCAAACACAAGCAAGACTATCATTTTACAAAAATATTGTTGTCAAAATTTCAACAACAACAATATCGACTATACATTTATATAATATAAACTACAAATAATATTGCGTAAAAAAAGTGTACCAAAATATTGAAATTGTAACTATAGAATATATCTCTAACTGTAATTAATACATTTAAACGTAAATTAAAGGTTTCATTATTTGGTTTTAAAATCAAATATATTGCACCTTTTTAAGTTGTAACTTTAAAACATTGTTTACATACGTATCATTCATGAAAAAAGTTTCAAATATTTGCTTAGTAAGATTTGGAAAAAATATTTAATGTAAAAATGAAATTAATTGTTAACACTTGCATTTAATGTTATCATATAATTTCAATTATATGTTTCTTAAAACTGCATCATTAAAAAAAAATTAAAACTACATTTAACTCTAAATTGCCATTAAATGTTACATTATAAAAATATGTGTATATAAACATATTTAATTTGTGTACATCATTCTTAGATAATAATTTAATAAATAAAACTTTTTTCATGAATCTTGCAAAAAATGCAAATAAGTACATGCAAAAATTGAAAAATATCAAAAGAAACAAAAAATCAAACAAAGCTAAAATATTAATACACATTAATCGTTACAGTTCTATGAACACTTAAAAGAAAATATTAGTGGGGTGGGGGTGTACTATTCTGACTCTAGTGTGACATAAAAATTTTAAAATGGATAAATTAAGAGGAGTTCAGGTTTGTGAATCTAACCCCAATGTAAAGTAAATTGGGAAAAGTGCAGATATCCACAGGTAGTGGGGTGTTTGAGTCAGATATGCTGTTCTAACACCAGTGTGATAAACATTGGAGAAAGACTATGTATTTTAGGTTGGATCATATTTAACATTCTAACTCTAGTCCTACTTATATTGTAGAAAGTGCTTACCTTGGGGAGTTCCGATTTACTAACACCAGGACAACATAAATTGTGGAAAGCACATATTTTAAGGAATTCACAGAATATTTGTAACTCCAGTCCAATTTACATTTGGGAATGTACATATATACAGGGGCGGAGTCAGATTTACTATTCTAATCCCAGTCCCACTTACATTGGGGAAAGTGCACACAAGGGGTAGGATGGTCGGTATTAATATTCTAACTGTAAACCAACCAACACTTTGGAAAATGCATAACAATGAAGGGGAGACAGGCTTACTAGACTAAGTCCAGGGCCCACAAACATATGTGCTGGGGTATGTTTGCTATTCTAACTTCAGTCTCACTAACATTAGCAAAAGTGCATATCTTGAACAAAAAGAGTCAAAATTAATAGTCTTAATCCTGTCCCAACATTATAACAGTAATATTAGTTTTTTGGGGGTGATCTAGAGTTAAGTTTCAATATCCTAACTTTAAATATCCAAATATTGTTTAAATTAAATACATATATTAGATACATATAAATGAACTGGAAGGTGCACCTGACATACCTCATGTTGCCATGCACAGGGAAAGGCGTAATGTAGGCAGAGAAATATAATGCCCACTGTCTGTTATCTTGTATTCCTCCACTTGTGCAATATTTGAACAGTGGAATACAAATATTCATCCCAACTCCTATCTAAGGGGAGGCAGTGTAAATCTAGCCAATGATATTGATGGGCCCTTTGTCCATGGGTGAAATGGGTATAGCGCAAGAGCACGGTAACATCAGTAGACCACAATTCAAGTTTTTCCCTGGGGTTCATGTGAACCAATGTATAACAGAGCAGTGAGTCATTACCCCTCTATTTTGTTAGGCATGTAGGGCCAGGCAAGAAATGCAAATGCAGCCTCTGCACTCAGAGCTTCCCCAAACCTCCATGGGCACAGTCTGTGTTCATGGGCGGCTCTAGGCTCATGGGGGCCCTGGGCAGGGAGAGTAGGTAGGGGGCCCCGGAAGAGGGGATCCAGGCGGAGCGGAGCACGGAGCTAAGGAAAGAGGGGGGGTCATGGTGTTTGGAAGTGGAACAGAGCCGGAGGCCATCAAATCCCTGCCAGGCGCCGCCACGCAAATATGTATCCATCCTCAGAGGATTATTATATTAAGGATATATATTGGCGTGGTGGCCCTTTGGTGTTTGGTGGCCCTGTGCAGGTGCACAGCTTGCACATGCCTAAGGCCGCTCCTGCTGTGTTTGTGAAGTGGGACTGTAGTAAAGGAAGATACACAGTCAGCTGTATAGTTGCGTAATCCTTTATTGTAGCTTTGTTCCATGATAGGTAAGTAGGAGCAGATAGAAGGTTTAGATGCAGCCCCACCAGGAGCAAGCTCCTAGTTGCTCAGTCTGGGTTGACCAACTGACACTCAAGCCACAGAAAGGCACTCAGGCATTCTATGATGTCATGGTACATTCCAACAGAGCAGTACAGCGGGGAAAAGTAGAGAAGTAGTTTACTACACATCCTCCTTCCTTAGGGAACAACAGCATAAAACAGAGAAAGATACCTCAGAAATAACAAAAACATGAAAGGAAAACATAGAGATTCAAATATCTAACGGTGTAGTAAATAAGGTATCAGGAAAACACTGGCATGAAAAGAAATGCAATAAGAAAATTTAAAAAATCATTGAGAACATTAAAATTGCAAATATCATTAAGAAATGCAAAAATCATTGAAAACATTAAAATTACAAATATCATTACTACACGTCTCATCCCCCTCCCTTAGGGAAAAAGAGAGAACAAGGCAAAGCTTAGGTGAAAAATCCAATGCGACAGAGAAGAGTGGTCACCCCAACAACCACCCCGTAAGCGGGTACACCACAGGGTAGTCACCCTAGCAAACAAAGGTGGGGATTACCCGCCCTTACAACTTTCCCATAAAGGGAACACCAGCGGGTATCTCACTCTGGGAAACTGGGTAGAGGTACTGACAACCCACTAACAATACAACCTCCCGTATGTAGGGTAAACCTAGAAGGGTACACTGCAGGGTACTCACCCTGGGAACTGATATGGGCCTTGACTACCCACTAACAACACAACTTCCCCTAAGTAGGATAAACCTAGAGGGTACACCACAGGATACAGAAGGACCCGTGGAACTGACGTAACAACCTCCCCGCGAAAGGGTACACAAAAGGGTGGCGCTGACTACGCACACCGCATCCCCAAGGAAGACTTCCACCACCAATGAAAAACTTCAAAACGCAAACACACCACTTCATGCATTGAAATGTTAAGACTTCTTCCCCCAGATAGGGTACTCCTAGAAAAGGAAACAGGATGGAGGTACTCCGCCCACAAAAGAACAGTACAAACCAAATCAGGACATGCATTTCATGCAGCTGTAGGACAATTGTCCCAGTCCCAACGTTTATCTCACTACGACCCTCATGGTGCCGGTGTGGCAACGCTCCTGCTCAAGTCACTCTCAAGCTCGACGGCATGCTCGGCAGGGTGTACGCATCTTTGTTGTGCAAGTGATAATCCCAGGTGTTTGTGAGGAAACGTTGGAGCTGGTAGGAGACATTGGCAGACGGGAACATGGTTGGCGGTGATGAATTCTGTTGATACTTCAACGATGACACTATGGTCCCGCACACAATGGCGGCACGCTTCTGGACGGCGCGCCGGGTGCCTCTGGTTGCGCTGCTGCATGCTGGCATGACTGGACCGCAGAAGGGAACAAGAAGAGAAGGACGTCATGCAGGACATCAGTCTCAGTGCAGCACTAGGAGAACGGTGAGGTGCGCATGGGAGGGATTTGAATTGAAAAGATGCGCTGCCGTTCACCATGATGGGATCACTTGAGAAAACAAAATGGCAAAAGTCAAGTGGGCTCACACACAAGAGAAAAGTCAGTCTCTGCCCCCGTAAACACGCTATTTGCTCAACTAAGATGACTTGAAGTTCCTCAGAGCCGTTTGAGGTTGTCACTGTCCCGGTTGAAGCACCACTTAAAAAAAAAAATACACTTACAAGGTGCTTGCTGCTTCTAATGTAACCAGTCGACGATAAGCTGCTCTCAGACACGGGATATTAGTCTCAAACGTACCAAATGTTTCCTCCCACAGATGTTCAAAGGACCGTCCCAACACTGAATTAAGCGTATTTCTCCAAATTGAGGTCCCAAACTAAACGTGCTTGCAAGCTGGCATCACTGAAAGTACTGTAAGTGGCACTGACCACGGGGAAAACAACAGTCTTAGATCCCTTCTAACACTGCAAGAGTACGCCCCAATTTCGACATGCAGGGCAGATACAGTCAGGTGAACATGTAGCAGCAGAGACTATTTAAAGATCTCCCTCAACGCACTGCCTGGACAGTAAGAAGCAGCCACTTACTTCAGAGAGGAGATACTTGCTGTAGGGTCACAACACTTCACAAGGTAGGATGTCGCCTGCTAGGGCACACAGATCCTTGTTACACACGTTACTCACAAGACTTGCTGTCAGACTGTGACGCTTCCCACGCAGGGCCCAGATAGGGCAGTGAAACACAGCAAGGTGCGCAAACCTGTTGCGCCCCTGGGAAACTTCTAACTGGAGAGACTGTAGCAGAAGACTTTCATATGACAGCAAGGTCTTTGGTGATGGAATAAGAAACGCCCAGGTGGTATGCTGTCCAGATGGTAGAGGACACTGGTGGGGCTGACCAGGGCGTAACCTTTTGTTCTCAGGTTTCCTTAAAGTCCTTGGTTCCTTGTCTTTTAGTTCCTTAGTTGTCCTTACTTCTTACTCCACGCGTAGGTTCAAGATCGTCACCAAAATGTAGTAAAGGAAGATACACACTCCAGCTGTATAGTTGAGTAATCCTTTATTGCAGCTTGGTTCCAGGATAGGTAAGTAGGAGACAATAGAAGGTACAGATGCAGCCCCACCAGGAGCAAGCTCCTAGTTGCTCAGCCTGGGTTGACCAACTGACACTCCAGCCACAGAGAGGTACTCCGGCATTCTATGATGTCATGGTACATTCCAACAGAGCAGTACAGAGGGGAAAAGTAGAGAATTAGTTACTGCAGGGACCTGCAGCGGCATAGGCTTTTTTTTGTGATATTTACGCTAAGTATACCTCATTTGCTATATGACATATATACTTTTTATATCTGGGGTATTTCAGCTTGTCAGTGGCTTTGGCCCACCAAAGCAGAGTTAAATACGTTGCTATGATCGGCCGTTAGCAATATTTCTATTTGTCAACACTAAATTGCGGAGTACCTAAGGCTAGCACCATAGTGCACTGTATTATGAATTTTCATTGTTGCCAGTGGAGCTTCAGTAAATACAATTGTACACAACAAATTAAGATACCACGGAGAGTGTGTACCGCTATCAATTTTAAATACTGCCAATACCAATCCGTTTATGTGAAACGAAAATGTTGTCGACACAAAACGTTAAGTGAGCTGTCCCAGGTAATTTATCATAATTTTGTGTCAATCATTGCTTTCCGCCCTCTCATGACCTGACACTGACTTTCCCGGCCTGCTGCAGTCTGTCGGGCTGCTTTCAGACCAAGATGAGGCGCTTCACCCAACCATGCTTCCGGTAGCCCCGCTCTAGTTGTACCCTTCTTGAGAGGGGGGCTGATCTGAAGCCGGTTTTCAGGGCTGATTTCGGTCTTCATTCCAGCCTTGCTCCCTCTTGCTGTTTTGTCTCCAATCGCTCACGTTCTAATGCTGTGCGTGTAATGTTAAATTGAATCATGCTAGTTGATAACTGTGCCTCTTTGCTGCTTGGGTGTTGGTTACAAATGCTATTTGATTTACTGTTCCTGCAGTTCCTTTAATTCACTTGCGGGAGATTGGTTCCTTCTGTAAATTAGGATGTGGGCTGGAAAAGTATCGAAAATCCACACTGTGACTGCCTTCATTTTTCCTTTTTTTTCAGGAGCAATGTCATTTGGGAGTTTTTGGTAACTAGACCTTGAGTCTTGTCAGACTAAATGACACAATGAGAGATTATGGCCCGATAGAGTGATATAAGCTGCGTTAAATGTATTTGGGGATGGAAAGTTTAATCGTGGACTTCCGTGTGTGGTTATAGAATGGCTATAAGAGGGCCAGCATTTGCCAGACCTGAGCCCTAGCAGTGCAAATAAAATGAACAGTGAACCATGGCCAAATGTAGCCCTCTATTTCTGTCCTTCGCTGGCAGCAGAAAAAAAAGAAGCAATGGGGCACATTTACATGAAAATGGCGCAGGGCTGTGCCGCCGGAAATTTTGCTGCACCAACCTGCGTTATTTTCAAAACACAGGGATGCGCAGTATTAAAAAGAATGCAGCGCATCCCTGTGCTCATGCCTGCACTGGCACTAAAAAATCTGCACAGCGCCAACGCAGGCATCGTTGCACCATGGTGCAAGGGTGCCTGCGTTGCAGAGATGATTGCGTTTGTGCAGGAAGGGACACCATTTTGCTCCTTCTATGTGAATGAATGAATGAAGACCATCTTATATAGCGCAACTTAGCCCAACGGGCATCAAGGCAAATGCAGCACACATAGAAAGAGTAAGGAAGAGGAGAATTAAAAGTATTTCCCCTCGTTACGCCACATTAACACCTCCTTTAGAAAGGCATCATTTTTGGCGCTGCCTCAGATTTACAGATCCTTGTAAATCTGGTGGAGTGTCAAAACATCATGGGGGTTGCTGGGAACGTTTACTGCAACACCAGGTGCCGCCCATGCAGGTAAGAGTGTTGGGGCAGGGGTGGCAGGGTGAGGGGAGTCGACATACGACAATGCAGGAAACTTACATTAAAAAAAAGAAATCCATGTTTTTCTTTTTTAAAATTAAAGTTTCCCTTTGCTGCAGAAAACTGCATTGCAGAGGGTCATATTTACAAGGCTGTGTCAAGCCACTCAAAGTGGGTTAACGCAGCCATGTAGATATGGGATAGCATAGACCTCCATCAGAGCATCAAAAAAGTGATGCTAGGGTGGCGCTAGGGGCTTGTAAATATGCACCTACCTGTCTTCCTGTCACAGGGGTTCAACGTGACATCAAAGGAACTCCCTTTGTGATAAAGGGAGGAAGGTGTCACGGGAACTAGGATATTTTTTCATTATAGATGAATAACCAAGTCATCATCAGTATTTTATTTTGCATAGGCCAGGAAAATTTGGCTAATAATTATCTTGTTCCTACTGATTTTGGTTATTGCTTATCTTGAAGACTTTATGAATCTGTCAAATACGTGATTCTTTTTAGGTCGAGCCTACTAAACAGTGCATGCTCTGTCTGTTGAGAGGCATATTGTGGCTTAACGCTAACATAAAGAGCTTGCAGCTCAGCCATTGCTTCCCATTGGTTGGCTTTCCTTGTCACTATCATTTTCCTGCTTGTTATTTGTGTCACTATACTTTAAAATGAGTGTTTTTACCTGGTGTCTGTGATCAATGTTAGGGAATTCCCTTTTTTTAATGTAAGCAGAAAGTGCATGTGTTTTTGAACCATCTCCCTTGCACACTCTCCTGTTCATGCTTCTTCCTGTACCTATTTGCTTCTCCCCACTTCCCTTCCTGTTGCACTCTCCTGGTTGTCTCTCAGGGCCTGATTTTGATGTTGGACGGACTTCAGTCCGTCCGACATCGATGTGGTGCTGGGACCGACCAACCTTCTGTCGGCAGTCCCAACCTAGCAATTAGGATGCGACCAAACAGTGTTTGGTCGCACTCCTACTCTTTACAAAGTTCTTTACAGTACTTGTCAAGTTTAGAGCATGACTACAATATATGCAACATCATTCCTGATTCTCCACAGTGCCTTTAAGATGTTTGTAGGCATGTTTGTTCATGGTGTGAAGTCAAACCTGGGTGTAGTGCCAACTATACAGATTCTTAATCTGGAGATGCTATTCAGCACCAAAATCTGGGCAGGAGCCACTATATGCCCAATAAATGACAAGACCAAATGTTCTGGATTTTGAATCATTACCAGGCCTTGTTCCAAGAAGACTAGAGGAGAACTAGAAGTCATTTACAAGGATACCTTACAGACCAATAGTTTTCATGAGTTTTCTATGACTGAATGTGAAGCACTGGTTTTCCACTGCTCACCTACCACGCTGACTCATGATCTGTCCTACTGATATACAGTTGCCTTCCAAATAACTCGGCATTTGCAGATGCCTTCCTGGATACCACAACTAACATTACTGCAAAGTACAACAATCAATGCTCTAGAAGAACTGAATATCTGTTTCAACTGACCTAACCCCCAACTCAATAAAGTTATTCCTGTTGAAACTACAAGCCCTCAACTTCTCCTGACTTCTCTCTGAACCAGCATGTTCAGCAGGGCACACCTTCACACAATCTTCTCTCAGCATGCTGTCATCATAGAATGAGGAAGCCTACCTATCATCTGGAGTGATCACCACATCATCAACTTAAATGTCAAAATTCCTGCAAGGGCAAATAGTACAGAAATGATTACCAAGACTACCTATAGATGATTGAGCAAGCTCACGTCATTGTACTTAACTCTCGCCTTACTGCCAGCTTGCACACAACACACTTTACAGAAATAAAGCAACTCTGTAACAGATTTTTCAAAGGAGTCACTAGACTGATATCTCTCAAGACATCCGTATGCTTTAAACATTGGCCAAGGCCCTGAGTGCAATGTAGAATCAAAGAAGCTGAATACAGAAATTAGACCACTCAATCAAGGAACTAAAACAATTGCGGGACTAAAACAATCAAAATGACAAAATATGCATCCAACACCACAATACAATCATAGATCAAAAATTGCTATTTCCAGATGGTGAATCCAAATGTCCTTCCAAGGGACTATGTAGGATTCTCAAAGAATTTTGCGACTCAAAGTGCACCATTTAAAGACCACATTCTCCCAAGCCTAATGTTATGACACCACAGCCCTTCTTTTCTAAAAAGCATAGATCCTGGAAACACAAATCCAGAGATCAAGATTGATAAGAGGACCTCCGCACATAGACATAAGACTCCGGCCTCCTTCATACAACCTCACCTCCCAAATTAAGTACCTTGTCAAGTCAAGTGATACACTGAGCATCAATGACGATCCTGCTCTTTACAAATGCTACAAGACCAGAAAAAAACATTCAACAACCACATCAGGCACCTACTCATTGGATTTCAAGAGCTCACACATCAGACTGAACATTAAGAAAAAATCTAGGTCCTGCACACCCAATGAGCAACCAACCAATCTGCAATGTCCGGTTCTTAGGAAAACTGATAGAAAGATCTGCCTTGAATATCTCTAACTATAAGGAAGAACACAACCTAGTCTTCAACAAGCTAAAATGCTTCTACTCCTTTAGAAAATTGGCCTGGTCTTCATCTGGTACAGTATGAAAACAACTGTGGACAGAAATGAAGTTGCTGACCTGTTTTCCACCTTTGACCAACCTTCCCCAATCTGGTCTACCGAGGCTCGAGGAATCTGTATCAATGGAAGCATTATATACTAGGTCATTTCCAACCTCTGTGATAGACCAAACATCATGTCACTCTCCCCTTCTACATCAGCTCTCAACAGTCCCATGTCTGGTGTATCTCTGGGCTAAATCATGTTTCCCTTTCTCTTTAATGCCTACCTCAAGTTCTTCAATTTATGGCTATTATAACTATGCAAATGACTCACAGATCATCCTGAAACTATACAACTCAACTTGACATAGGGACTTGAGGACTAGACCCTTGCCTCCAAGCTGTTGTTCAGTAGGTGATGAGGATCCACTAGAAGTAGTCCTTCTTTAAAGATGAGACCCTAATCGGAGGAGAGTGCAAGAACTATAAGCCTGTAAAAATCTGGCTCCAGGAATCTACTGTCCTGTGAAGAAATCTACTGAATTCGGAAGCCTGGTAGATATTATGGACTCCATGTATCACTTGTTCTTCATGTGAAACAAGTCAAAACATGCTCCTTTTTTACTTTGCCAGCTCTTTGAAACATCAGCCTACACCTGTGTTACTATAGAAGTATCTGGCTATTACTGCCCTAGTTATGAATGGCCTAGACTAGGCAAATAGACCCTACCTAGAAACATCACTACTCCTTCCGCGTCGACTTCAAAGACTTGAAAATTCAACAGCGAGACACCTAATACACCTAAACCTAAATGGCCAAATCATCACAGGCCTTCAAGCACATAAGTTGCTACCCATGGCCAGGTGCTTCTCTGTCAAGAAACTCTCAATTGCTGACAGAGCCATTTGCTCAGTACTAGTGCCTCAATTGTTGCAGTGCCAACATTTCAAATATTGTCTCAAAATAAAACGCTTGACTTTAGACATGCACATTGGCTGACCTTCCCAACTTACAGGACGTCTTGGATGGTTGAAATCTCCATCTCAGGCTGGTAACATAACTATAGAACTCCCTCAAAGACAAGAAACACCTGAAATCACTGGAAATTCAGGTAGGTAATTTAAAGGTATGGCTCTACCCCAACCAAATGATTCAGATTCATATAAACTTAGGAACTGGAATCAATATCCCACACACGTATGTTAAACATTACTTGCAATCATAGCTAATACTTTCTCTCCCTTGCTCCAGTCTTTGCATAAGTGCAGCTACATGAGAGAGGTGACACGTAAACTGGTGTTAATCAAGCATGGTATGAAAACACTTCCTGCAAAGGCCCTCTTTGCAAATATTACTGTCTCAACCAGATAGAGCCATGCTATTTCAGATCCCTCCTATTCACTCTACTACACGCTCTAACGAAGCTATCAGTGGTACAAAAAGAGTAATGTAATGTAATGTAAGTGTTATTTTATATAGCGCAACTATCACTCCACGGAGCATCTTGGCACTTTGAGAAGACCAGCAAGAAAGGGTTCAACTGCTAATCATGGGGGACTTACCACTTCAGATTAAACTTTTGCATAATGTGTCTGGAAGGCTAAAGACCCAGGTTTTCAGCGACTTCCTAAAGGCTGATTCAATGGTGATTTGACGAAGAGGCAGGGGGAGTTTGTTCCAAGCCTTTGATCCCAAAACTGCCAGTGCCTTTCCTCCCCTGGTTTTTAGCCTAAAGGTGGGGATGGTGAGCAGATTTGCATTTGAGGACCTCAGGTTACGCGAGGGTAAGTATCGTTTGAACATCCTCAGTAGGTAGCTGGGCCCTCGTGAATGATAGGCCCAAAACGTGATGAATAGGACTTTAAACAGCACCCTCTTATGGATCGGTAGCCAGTGAAGGGTATTCATTGCTGCTGTGGCCGATGTTCTCCTATGCCATCTCAGCACCAATCTAGCTGCTGCATGCTGGGCCATCTGCAGCTTATGAACAACTGCCCTGTTTGTCCCTGCATATACGCTGTTGCAATAGTTTAAGCGGGATGTTATAAGTGCTACCGCCACCATTTTTCGGGCTGAGAGTGGTATTAGGTCGAAGAATTTCCTCAGACCTTTTATGATGCTAAAACAGGTTCCCGCCACTACCAGGGCCTGTTGTTTGAAAGACAGAGTAGCATCAAACTTAGTCCCCAGATTTCTAACTGAGTTAATGGTATTTGGGGACGCGGTGGCATCTTCTGGCCACCATTGTGAGGGATTGAAATCATTATGTTGGCCAAAGGGCAGGATTTCAGTTTTCCCTGTGTTGCACCTCAGGTGGTTATTACTCATCCATTCGAAGGTGGCTTTGAGACAATGTTCAGGTTGTTTTCAGCCTCGTTTTTCAGCCACAACATTTTTGTGATTTAACATGACACCAACACACTTTTGACATAAGTTACACTACAAACACAAACTACATTTGCAATGTCCTCAATCTATACATTTGGTAAGATTTTATACCTTATAATGCACGGTCCTCACTGTGCTGTGTAATAGATGTGCGTGCATTCAGCCATTGATAGTTTTGTACAAACAATCAGTGCCCCATATACGCCCATACAGCTTCTTAGACACCAACACAGACTGATGCAAACATTCACACGACCAGTCACTCACCCATACATTCACTGAAACACCTAATAACTCACTTATACAGTCAGTCATGCAACACTGAATCATCCATGCAGTCACTCATACACCCACTGGATCCGCAACGCACCTTGGTATATATATTTAAAACTAATAAACTTTTCAAAAACACTAACAAACACTGGTCATCAGTGATGTCATTTGAGATGTCATGAGTGATGTCACTGACAATGTCATGAGTGATGTAACTTGTCAGGTCATAAGCAGTGCATTGCGGGAGTGTGAATTAAAATTAGATCAGCTAACTATTACTGCTGAATTTCACTGGTTTTGTATGATTGAAACCTGAGCCTGACTATGACGTCCCTGTAGTGTTGTTTTTTTCAGTGAATATATATATACTAGCAGCCCGCCCCAGCGTTGCCTGGGGCAGAAGGGGGCTGGGGGCAGCATTTCTGGATTTCAGCAGCGTTGCCCGGGGCAGAAGGGGACTGGGGGCAACATTTCATGCTTGGGTGCACTCCCGCCCCGGCCCCCGCCCGCCCGACATTGCCCAGACCGCCTCCCACCCGCCTCCCATCTCCTGCCTCGCCTTTGCCTTTGCCTTACCCCGCCCGCCCCGACATTGCCCAGACCGCCTCCCGCCTCTCCCGCCTCCCACCTTTGCCTTACCTGAGCCGCCGCTCTTCCCCGCGCTCCGGACTTCACCGCCACTCCTCGCTGCTTGTCACCGCTCCTCCCCGCCTGTCGTCATCACGCACGTTGCGAACATCGCTAGGTCGCGACCAGCGCTACGTCGCGGCCGACGCTACTTTTATGGGACTACTTTGTTTTTAAAGTTTAATTTTTTAATTTACGTTTTTTTTCTATTTTATGCAGCCTATGTCCATCTACACACCCCGAGGATTACAACAATGTATTGGGTGTGTGGATTGGTGCTATGGTTCCCGAGTTTACCTTGCCAAAAGGTTTTTGTTCTCTCTTTATAATAGTAGTATAGATATATTTATTCATAATCATCTTGCTCAAAATGATCAAAGCAAGAATATGTATATTCAATGAAAAAAAACAATAGTTAAAGTGATGGTATAGTTAGGTGCTGAAATAACCCAATAAATGGTGTTTAAAAAACAAAAAACACTGAAATTCACCAGTTATAGTTTAATGAGTTAAATATAACTTGTATCCATGTTTACACTGCTTATAAACCCACATATTACATCACTCATGACATGTTAACTGACATCACTTATAACACCATAGTCATATACAGCAAAGATTTACTGAGTGAACATGGGTGGGTGTGTAGCATGGAAATAGTGTAAGTCCTTGAGGCAAGTGTGGTTGTGCATGTTCAAAGTATTATTGTGCACCATTTGCAAATCACGAAATTAGGGGTGCAATTATAACTCCATGCTGAACATGGTGAAGGCTGAGTGTATGGGATGTGGGTTTCAGAGCAGCGTTTCAAAGTAGAATGTTCCATAACACCGAAGCCTATTGCAAAAAAATGTGAGTGAGCCCAAACATTCTATTGACAATAGATTATGAACCAGTGCATATCTGGGCACATCCTAAAATTAAATGGTTGTAATACAGAGTCATAGACAACTACGATGGAGCGAGGATGTTTTTAAGGTGTGGATATTTATTTCCAGTATTTTGCTGAAGAATTTAAGGCATTGTAGATTATTGAAGAAAGTAGAAGGGGTGTCCCACTTAGAGGTAGTTTATCTCATACTGGTGTTGCAAACATGGCTCTAAGGTTATAAGCCACTGTGTCCACCTCAGGAATGTGGGTGGTGCATTTAACCAAACTATGGAGAGTTGTCCAAAGGGCCAGGTGAAAGGAGCATTTACAGTGGCAAATGCATACCTGTCAACCTATTGACTTAAAACTGTGTGCCATATGAAACCTTTAAGAGGATGATCCTGTTAAGGTGAATAGAATACAAACTTATTTTTGCTGGGTTAAAAAAGGGAGTGACCCCATTAAAGTCTTTGGAGGCATTTTTGTTTCTTAGCTGGGTCAATACTGTTAAAAAAACTGGATAACATCCATTAATGTGAAACACTTAACGGATATGCCATGAGTCCATTATCATGTGACTGGAGATTAAAAAAAAATTGGCCATTGATGTATAGTTTTGAATTACTTTGAGTCCACTTAACCAATAGGATGCTGTCTGGATTACTGGGTGATATTATTAGAAATGTCATCAATGATGAAATTTGAGATTTCATCAGTGATGCCATCAATGATGCCGTTTAAAATGTCATGAGTGATGTAATATGTGAAGTCATAAGCAGTGCATGGTGAGGGTACAAGTTATATTTAGCTCATTGACTGTAGCTGTTGAAATTAGTATTATTTTTGTAAACATTACCTTTTTATGGTTTTAATAACTAGGTATAATGTGACTACATCATACTATTTAGAAAACAAAAAAAACAGAAAAATTTGCCAGTTATATGTAAATGGTAAAAGCATAACTTGCACTGATAATGTTTTGCAGAGATTCATATAAGGGGTGAAAAGAAAAGAGGGCGCCGTCACCAGTGCATTTCCCATAGACTTTGCACTCAAGCGTAACATGAAAACAGCTGTACAGATTTGAATGAAATTTGGCAAGATTACACATTAAGGTGCACAGATGATTCTTATGTGTACTACAGACAAGTAGGGTAAGTATTTTTTTAAGTTATACAATATTTTAACACAGTGATATCTGTAGTCGCAGTATGGTATTTCGCAGTATTTCGCAGGAGTACCCCGGTATATGATGATGACAAGTCATTATGTGATTGGCTACAGAATGCCTTTGGCAGCCATGCTTTTTTAAGGTAGACTTTGGCTGTGTTATGCCTTCGGATATAGGTAGGTATTAGCGTCGATATTTTTCCCCTCCTGTTTCCTAAAATGGTAATAGATAGGCAAAATATTTATAAGTTTCTATATATCTAATTTTTTTTTTACAGAGTACCATGGTACTGCCTCTGGAGTACCGCGGGACAAAAAAATAAATGAACACATATATATAAATATTAAGAAATTAAAAAACATGCTGTAGTACACTATATTTTACAAATATAGTGCACTACAATGTATTTTCTATTTTTAACATTTTTAAATATGAACCAAAAAATCTACACAGTACAGCTGTAATACCTAGAAATTACAGCGCTACTTAAACTTTTTTTATAAAAATGTTCTGTTCTCCCTAAACTGCTGGAAAAATATATAGAAATGTATAAATACATGTCTCTACCTATTACCACTTTAATAAAGTGGTGCTAGGTAGTAAACAACAATAAAACCTGCTACTTACTATATCTAACACGTAACAGAGAATGCAGCGAAATGCCGAACGCAGAACACAGACGAACTGTGCTGAAAACTACATGGCTGCCTCTTACCTTTTGTAATCACAGCCATTAGCCAATCACATAGTTACTTCTCATTTGCTTGTACTACGGCATAAAGTGAACTTACTGTGGTATTCCGCGGTACAATTAATAACTACATATTTAAACATATAACTTTAACACTACATACACTATTCATACACACAGTACCAAAAATTACCATATACACTTTACAATGTATATTCTAGACACATTACATCTTCATCCATTCACACACTTTCCTGCTAAGTCTCTTTCAATTACCACACTCCACTCTATGCCACTTGACTCTATGCCACTCCACTCCATGTCACTCCACTCAATGCTATTACATTCTACGCCACTCCACGTCACTCCACTAGACGCCACTCCACTCTACCCTAATCCACTGTATGCCACTCAACTCTACTTCATTCCACTCTATGCCACTCCACTCTACGCTATTTGACTGTACGCTACTCCACTCTGCAACACTACAGTCTATGCCATTGTACTCTGTGCCACTCCACTATACACCACTCCACTCTGTGATAATCCACTGTACTCTATAGCCCTTTACACTACTTCTCTCCACTCTTTGCTACTACACTCCACACTGTTCCACTGTACGCCACTCAACTCTATGCCACTTTACTCTATGCTACTCCACTATATGCCACTCCACTCTACTTCACAACACTTTATGCCAGTAAACTCTACGGTATTACACTCTACACCACTCCACTGTGCACTACTCACTGTATGCCACTCAGCTCTACGAAACTGCACTCTATGCAATTCCACTGTTGCCACTACACTGCATCTCACTCCACTGTACACTAGTCCACTCTACACAACTACACTCTATGCAACTCCATACAATGCCACTTCACTCTATGCAACTCAACTGTAAGCTGTTCTACTGTATACCAGTCCATTCTACCACACCCCACTGTACATCACTGCACTGTACACCACTTCACTGAATGCTATTCCACTATATGCCGCCCTACTGTATGAAACTCCAGTCTAGACCACTGCACTGTACGCCAATCCACTTCACACTATTACACTGTACGCAACTCCACTGTATGACACTCTACTCTATGCTAGTCCACACTATGTCACTCCACTGTACAACACTGTAGAATATGCTATTCCTTTATACATCACTCCACTGTACACCACACCACTCTATGCCACTCTCCTCTACCCCACTCCACTCTATGCGACTTTACTTGATGACACTCCACTCTATGCCACTGTACTCTAAGACATTCCAGTCTGCGCCATTCCACTGTTTGCTACTCCCTCTATTCCACCCTTTGCTAGTCCACTGTACATAACTCTACTCTCACCACTACACTCTATGCTATGCCACCCTACACCACTCCACTGTATGCCACTCCGTTATATGCTATTCCACTCTACGCCACTCCACTGTGCACCACTTCACTGTAAGCTATTCTATTCTATGCCACTACACTGTACACCATTCCACTATACAGTACTGGACTCTGTGCCACTCCACTATATGCTATTCCACTTTACGCCCCTACCATCTATGCTATTCTTCTGTATTACACTACACTGTACTTCTCTCCACTATCCGCTGCTCCACTCTAAACCACTCCACTCTTCACCCTTCTACTGTATGCCACTACACTTTACGCCACTACACTCTACAATACTCCAATATACCCCACTTCACTATAATGTATTCTACTGTACCAACTACACTCTATGACAATTAACTCTATGCTATTCAACTGTACATAACTCCCCTCTACCCCATCCAATAGTATGTACACTATAGTAGGGTAGAGTGAAATAGCACGGTGTGAAGCGGCATAGAGTGCAGGTGCATACAGTGGAATAATGCAGAGCTGATTGACGTACAGTGGAGTAGTGTACAATGGAGTGCCATAGACTGGAGTTACATATAGTGGGTTAGTGTAGAATGGATTGGTGTACACCTGAATAGCATAAAGTGGAGTGACATACTCAGGAGTGGCGTGGAGTGGAATGGGATAGAGTGGAGTGTTGTAAGTGGAGTAGCGTGCAGTGGAATAGCATACAATGGTATGCTATTCCACTGCACGCTACTCCACTGTATATTATTTCAGTGTATGGATGTGTACTGTAAGCTATTATATTATATGCCACTCTAATCTATGCAGCCCCCTGTACGTCACTCCAGTGTACACTATTTCACTGTATGCCACTCCAGTTTACAATACTCCACTCTATCCCATTCCACTCTACGCCACTCCTGAGTATGTCACTCCACTTTATGCTATTCAGGTGTACACCAATCCATTCTACACTAACCCACTATATGCCACTCCAGTCTATGGCACTCCATTGTACACTACTCCACTGTACATCAATCAGCTCTGCATTATTCCACTCTATGCACCTGCACTCTATGCGGCTTCACACGTGCTATTTCACTCTACCCTACTATAGTGTACGCCACCCCATTGTATGCCACTACAGTGTACGCCACTCAACTTTACGCAATTCCACTCTATAGCAGTACTCTGTAATTTTACTCAAATCTATGCTATTCCACTGTGTGCCTCTCCAGTCTATACCACTCCAATATCCACTGTTCCACTTTATGGCACTCCTGTGGTGTACACCTGTTACAACGCAACTTTTACAACTACCTACCATTACAATGCAACTTTTACAACGCATACCATTACAACGCATTGCGCTGGGGGGCGCTCTAGGATAGGGAATAAGTTTAATTTACTATCCAACACCTTCCCTAGTGTCCACGGGGACTGGAGTTGGAATAGTAAATTATACTTACCACTATCCAGCACCTCTAAGCGCTATGCGTTGTAATGGTATGCGTTGTAATGGTCGCGTTGTAATGGTAGGTAGTTGTAATGGTATGCGTTGTAACGTCATACATCCCACTCCTGTGTATGCTACTCTGCTATACACCACTCCACTGTAAGCATGGGCGGAAAATCCGTTTCGCTCGCGGATTTTGCGGATTTTCGGTAAATTCGCAATCCGCGAGATTTGCGAATCTCCCGCAAAATCCGCAAATCCGCGAGCAGCGGATTTTGCTCGCACTGTTCGCACTGTTCGCGTGAGTTCGCGCCCCGCGAATAAGTGCAAAATTGCAGAAATACGATCTTAGCAAAACTGAAAGTAACTACTTACCAGGTTCAAAAGTTCAGACTCATCATTAGTAGCCATTTCCTGTAGTGCTTCCTGAGGGGCCCCTCCAGAGTTCAGTTGCCAGTTGAAACTATTATGTGACCCTGCTCTGAACCTCAGAATAGTTACACATATGCCACAAAGGTCCTGAATTACAGCTAAGGGAGACAAGCAGGAGCCAGGCTGGAAGTTCAAATCCATTAATCAGCCCCTAATTCATTATTGTCAGTTGGGGCAGGGCAGGTGTTGTAACTAATTTTGCAACAATGAAAGCACTTAGCAAGTGCAAAAGATCACTAATCAGGAAGCACTAAGGAAGCAGGTGCCAGCTAAAAAATATTCTGTGACACATTAATCAGCCCCAAATTAATTCAGGTCACTTGAGGCAGGGAAGGTGTGCTTTGCTTTGCCACAATAATGTACACTGACTGGACAACCAGAGGGTGCTGTGATGAAACAGAGGGTGGCATGGGTGGGCCAGAGGGTGGCATGAGTAGTCAGAGAGTGGCAGTGGTGACAGAGAGTGGCAGTGATGAAGAAGAGTGTCCCAAACAGGCTGGACACGTAGAAACAACAAGTTCGCGAAACTTGCGACCCGACAGGTAAGTTCGCAATTTGCGACATTGTAAAAAACCCTCGCGAACTGGCAGAAACCCGCGCAAACACAAAAAAAAAAATCCGCAAATTCGCGAGAATTCGCGGATTTTGCGGATTGCGAGTTCGCAAATCCGCAAAATTCGCGAACGCGAGATTCGCAAAATTCGCCCATGCTTACTCCACTGTATACTATTCCACTCTACCCCATTCCACTGTATGCCAATAAAGTAAATGACACTCCACTATACCCAACTCCAGTGTAGGTGGAACTCTAGGGTGTATCACTCCACTGTATGGCCCTCCACCATGTGCTATTCCATTGGACGTCACTCCACTCTATGACACTCCACTCGACACTATCCCATTCTATGCCACTCCACTGCATGCTGCTCCACTTAACAGCAATCTATGGCACTACACTTGACAACACTATATGCCACTCCACTGTAGCCCACTGTACCACACTCTAGTCTACTGTACCTCACTCCATTGCAGAGCACTGTACTCCACTCTATGCCACTACACTATTCTCCACTCAACGACAGTTTCAGACACTGTACAAAACAGCATATCACTTCTCTGTATGAGTCATCACTCCACTCTATAACACTTGCAGTGTACTACACTCCATGGCACTGTGCTTTACGAGATGCTACTCTACAATACGGCTCTTTAGTTCAGTCTACACTACGCCCCTCCACTCAAATACACTATGCAACCGTTTATCCCTCTGTACGCCACTGTATGGCTCTCCAATGTACCTCACTCCATTCTACAACACTCTACTATACTCTATATAATGGCTCTCTACGAGACTCTATTACACTCTAAGGCAGTGTACAACACCTTACTACACTATAGGCACCCATACTGCACTGTACAACACTACTTTACTCTATGTCATTCTATGACACTCTATTCAACTCTATATAACTCAACAGCACTGCACTCACTGCACCGCACTCTATTCCACAACACTAGAGTCAATGGTCCTCCACTGTAAGACACTCAATTGTACTATATGACACATCACTCCACTGTACAACACGCCAATACACTCTTCAATACTCAACTCCACTATACGGCACACCACGTCACTGCAATATGTAACAGTTTACTCCAGTATATGCAAATGTACTGTGTTATGAGAAATGATGTCCTTTGAGATGTCACAAGTCTTATTATAACTGCCATCACTTCACATCCTTTAAGTTATATAATTTGCAAGGGTATATCCAGTGCATGGAGAAATGGCAAGTTATAGCTAATGGAGTGTGGCGATTGATGTGAGAATAATGTGTATGGAGGTGCATGACTTTTAATAAATTGAAGGTGGTGCATAAATTCTTAATGTAAGTTCTAGGTAGTGATGCATAAATTAAAAATGTAAGTTATAACTATAACTTTTTATTTCTCCTGTTTATATAGTTTAAGTTGGATTGTAGTTAAAGATTAAAAATAGGTTTTCCTAACTAAAACTACGTTTTAACCTTTGTTTTTTTCTTGAATATATATATATATGGCAAAAGACTTTGTCCTTTTCTATCTCGGCATGGATGGAACTGTGCTAATCCTATGCTTAAAGACTTTGATTGAAAAACAGGCATTTGAGGTGAGCAGATCTAGAGTGATGCTGGTGTTGAGAGTGCTCTAACAGGAGCTGCTTTCCACCTAAATTGGAGAACTACCCAGAGTTCTCTCCTTCTTTTTTGCATAATTTATGCATCACTCTATGCCTGAAAGGGTTTTGTTTTGACTTATACTGGGTGCTCCCTTGTGTCCGGACAAAGCTATACCTCTCTGAAGAGCTCTAATTAGAGCGAAACACTGTGTCAGGGGTTGCTTTTACTAATTTCAGGTTGGTTTGAGTTGGTATTTTACCAATTCAAAGCTTTAATACTGTGCCTGGAGTGATAATTGGCTTTTGTCATTTTACAGCTTGGCAAGGACAGCACTGAGCTAGTCCTATGCTTAAAGACTTTGCTGTAGAAATGGCAAAAGACTTTGGGCCATATTATCATGGTGAAGTATCGCCGCTTTTTCGGCGACTTGTGCCGAGAAAGCGCCGATACTTCTAGCGCCCTATCAAGAAGGGCATGCTAACACCAGCCTCAGCCTCATACTGCCCCACTTTGCATGTCAGCGAGAAACATCGCTAATGACATGCAAAGTGGGCGTTTCCACATCCAACCACATGTAAAATGTGGTTGGAGGTGGTAACACCCTATTATCAAGGCAGGCGTTGGGAGAAGGAGACCTGCGATAAACTCGTTTATCGCAGGTCTCCCAACTCCTGCTTTGATCAGGTGTTAGGCATTGATAACATGGGGGTGTGGATCATAAAGCTGAATCCACCCCCCCATATTATCAAGGCACAGATTAGCGTGTGACAACAACGCTTGTTTTCACGCGCTAATGTTCACTATTGCCGACTATCACCAGATTTCATATCGCCTACGTGTTGTGCATTGATAATTACGCGCTATGACGGCGATAAAATCCAGCGATAGGGAAATGTGTGATGTGCGTTTTTTAACGCACATCTTGATAATATGCCCCTTTGTCCTTTTCTATCTCGGCGTGGATAGCACTGTGCTAATCCTATGCTTAAAGACTTTGATAGAAAAACAGACATTTGAGGTGAGCAGATCAAGAGTTTTGCTGGTGTTGAGAGGGCTCTAACAGGAGCTGTTTTCCACCTAAATTGGAGAACTACCCAGAGTTCTCTCCTTCTTTTTTGCATAATTTATGCGTCACTCTATGCCTGAAAGGGTTTTGTTTTGATATATATATATATCAAACCAAAAGTTGCCTGCTAAGACGGAGTCACACTCCGGTATGTTTTCAAAGCCTGCTTTTAATGAAGGGGAACAGAGTTCAGTCACAACAGGATCACCTCGTAAAACAAGTCCTGCCAATGCCCGACGGATTTCATGCTCGTTAGCATTTCCTCAGGGGCTGCTGGCTGCTTAATGAATGCAAAGAACGGCATTGTCTTAGGCACCCGTAATCAAGAATTCACTCTCTCCGCCCTCCTGGGCGTGGCCACGTGCGTGGCCTGATGGTAACTGTAGTTCCTGAGTGTTCCTCTAGTGAGTCTTCGCACTTTGCTGTCCTGTATGCATAAATAACAACCCCAGTGGGCAACGAGTTGAATCCTGCCATCTGTCATGCTTGTGAGTCCTTCATTGGCGTACCTGTTCCCAAAGTTGAAGTGCATTACACATCACAGCGGGACTGCACCGAAGTGTAGCGGGGCTCCATCGCGACCCAGGCTGAGCCGCTTTCATATCAAACCAAAAGTTGCCTGCTAAGACGGAGCCACACTCAGGTAGGTTTTCAAAGCCTGCAGCTTCAAACTTCCTGTAACATCAACAAAGACAACGCTCCCCTTTCCTCTGATTCATTAAGTCCCTGTGGTATCCTCGTGTGGGTGCTCGTGTCTGCTGCCTGTATCTGGAACTCTAAACCTTCTGTGTAGGAGATTACGAGTACTCCAGTGCGGCGGTTGGGGTGGGCTCCTATCGATGCTATCTTGTATCCTGAATAAATCTTCATAAATATAACCATTCATGTTTACCTCGTTCCTTCTCTGTCGGGATTCTTCACTGGCGACGAGGGAGAAGTGTATCCACTCGATTCAGGAGCCTACAGCCCCGGGACTCCGGACCAAGATTACCGTTGCAGGAATTAATTCTTGAAATTGCTTCACGAACTGTGCGGACGCTGTGTTATTGGCTGCTCTCTGTGTTCCTCAAAATCCCGCACCTCAAAGTCGAGCGGTGAGACTTTTATCCTTTTTTCTTCATTTTGACCAAAGGCGCATTCATTTCCTTTCCGCGCGAGTTGACGCATGCGCACAGACCCGCGCTCTGTATTCTAAATAGTGCGCGCGAGCAAATTCAACGCATGCGCATACCGGAGCTGCCGGATTACCTATTAAAGCTCCACAAAGCGTCACTCGTTAAGTAGCCTTTATGACGTCACAAAGTACAATTTCTCCAAGATTTCTAGTCTACTTGTTAAAGGGCTGTGTCTACATCATAATAAGCAATATTCTCTCAATAGAATATTAAAGAAATGACTTTACTGGAACTTTAGAATCATTTGGAGCCACAATTGTTTATGACATCATTATAGTCTTTGGAAAGATAGATATTCTACCAAAGCTAAGTGCATTATCACCATTCAGTTTATTTATTTTTTTCTCTTCTGTTTATTTCATCATTATGGAGAGTTTCAACGCTCCTCCTCCATTTTTGGCAAGTCCAGGCGAACCACCTTTAGAATGGAAACAATGGCGTGAAGGCTTTGAAGCGTATCTAGAGGCTATTGGTGGTGAGAATTATACAGATAAACGTAAACTCGCCATCCTTAAACATTCGCTTGGCGCAGAAGGCAGACAAGTTCTTTCTCACCTTCCCTCTCTAGCTATAGACAATTCTTCCGAAGAAGAAACTGATGTCTATGAAAACGCCATCATGCAGCTTGACAAACAATTTATCAAAAAAGTTAATGAAGTGGTGGCACGTCATAAGTTTCTTAGTAGACAACAACTGCCCATTGAACCTATCGATCCTTTTGTGAAAGACTTAAGGATTCTTGCAGCCAAATGCAATTACCAACAATTCCACGACCAGATGGTGAGAGACCAACTAGTACATAATGTTTCAGATGTGAAACTTCAAGAAAAATTACTTGATGTAAAAGATTTATCTCTCTCCAAAGCTCTTGATATTGCACATCGTTTTGAAGATATGAAATTAGGCATCAAAGAGTTGTCCGATAAGAAGCCAAAAGAATCTTCTATGGAAAGATCCAACGTTTCGGAAGTTCAAGCCGTCAGAAAGAAACAAACAGAATCTGTTTCCAATAAACCACCGTTTTCTTCTTCTATGAATCGAGGTTTTAAGAAAGAAGTAGTGTGCTTCAAGTGTGGTTTTCCTGGCCATGTTGCAACTGATAAAAGATGTCCTGCAATCAGACAGTTCTGCAACTATTGCAAATCTAGAGGCCATTTTGCAAGAATGTGCAAAAATCGCAACAAACCTAAAGGCTTTTCGTCAGATCCCAGACGCACCAGATAGTCGATGTCCAAGCTGTGGACAGTGATAATGATGACTATGATGACATTTGTGCTGTATATGAAATTGGAGAAGAAAAAAAAGATTCACCTTTCTGTATGCTACAGATTGGTTCCAAATTTATAAAAGTCATGGCAGACTCTGGTGCAAAACACACTTTAATTGGTGACGATGTTATGATGAAAGAATTCCCTGATGTGTCCTCCTTGTTTCCTGTTTCCTTGTATTTTGTTCACTTGTAATGTTCTCATGTATCAGTTCTGTTCCTATTGTGAAGCGCTCTGACACCTTCGGGTAAAGTCTGCGCTATATAAAAATGCATAAATAAATAAAAATGAATGAAGGGGAACAGTGTTCAGTCACAACAGGATCGCCTCGTAAAACAAGTCCTGCCAATGCCCGACGCGTTTCATGCTTGTTAGCATTTCCTCAGGGGCTACTGGCTGCTTAATGAATGCAAAGAACGGCATTGTCTTAGGTACCCTTAAACAAGAATTCACTCTCTCCGCCCTCCTGGGCGTGGCCACGTGCGTGGCCTGATGGTAACTGTAGTGCCTGAGTGTTCCTCTAGTGAGTCGTCGCACTTTGCTGTCCTGTATGCATAAATAATAACCTCAGTGGGCAATGAGTTGAATCCTGCCATCTGTCATGCTTGTGAGTCCGTGATTGGCGTACCTGTTCCCAAAGTTGAAGTGCATTACACATCACAGCGGGACTGCACCGAAGTGTAGCAGGGCTCCATCGCGACCCAGGCTGAGCCGCTTTCATATCAAACCAAAAGTTGCCTGCTAAGACGGAGCCACACTCAGGTAGGTTTTCAAAGCCTGCTTTTAATGAAGGGGAACAGTGTTCAGTCACAACAGGATCGCCTCGTAAAACAAGTCCTGCCAATGCCCGACGCATTTCATGCTAGTTAGCATTTACTCAGGGGCTGCTGACTGCTAAATGAATGCAAAGAACGGCATTGTCTTAGGCACCCTTAATCAAGAATTCACTCTCTCCCCCCTCCTGGGCGTGGCCACGTGCGTGGCCTGATGGTAACTGTGGTGCCAAGTGTTCCTCAAGTGAGTCGTCGCACTTTGCTGTCCTGTGTGCATAAATAATAACCTCAGTGGGCAATGAGTTGAATCCTGCCATCTGTCATGCTTGTGAGTCCTTCATTGGAGCACCTGTTTCCAAAATTGAAGTGCATTACACATCACAGCGGGACTGCACCGAAGTGTAGCGGGGCTCCCTTGCGACCCAGGCTGAGCCGCTTTCATATCAAACCAAAAAGTTGCCTGCTAACACGGAGCCACACTCAGGTAGGTTTTCAAAGCCTGCTTTTAATGAAGGGGAACAGTGTTCAGTCACAACAGGATCGCCTCGTAAAACAAGTCCTGCCAATGCCCGACGCGTTTCATGCTCGTTAGCATTTCCTCAGGGTCTGCTGGCTGCTTAATGAATGCAAAGAACGGCATTGTCTTAGGCACCCTTAATCAAGAATTCACTCTCTCCGCCCTCCTGGGCGTGGCCATGTGCGTGGCCTGATGGTAACTGTAGTGCCTGAGTGTTCCTCTAGTGAGTCATCGCACTTTGCTGTCCTGTATGCATAAATAATATCCCCAGTGGGCAACGAGTTGAATCCTGCCATCTGTCATGCTTGTGAGTCCTTCATTGGTGTACCCGTTCCCAAAGTTGAAGTGAATTACACATCACAGCGGGACTGCACCGAAGTGTTGCGGGGCTCCATTGCGACCCAGGCTGAGCCGCTTTCATATCAAACCAAAAAGTTGCCTGCTAACACGGAGCCACACTCAGGTAGGTTTTCAAAGCCTGCTTTTAATGAAGGGGAACAGTGTTCAGTCACAACAGGATCGCCTCGTAAAACAAGTCCTGCCAATGCCCGACGCGTTTCATGCTCGTTAGCATTTCCTCAGGGGCTGCTGGCTGCTTAATGAATGCAAAGAACGGCATTGTCTTAGGCACCATTAATCAAGAATTCACTCTCTCCGCCCTCCTGGGCGTGGCCACGTGCGTGGCCTGATGGTAACTGTATTGCCTGAGTGTTCCTCTAGTGAGTCGTCGCACTTTGCTGTCCTGTATGCATAAATAATAACCCCAGTGGAGGAGAAAGAAGCTGAAATGACACTGTTCAGCCCTTTACCACAATCCACTTGGATTCAATAATGCGCAAATTGAACTGACTAAACCCGGCAGCTCACTTGAGGAGAATCAAGCACTACGAGTACCACAGGTCATAGCGGAGACCACGCCCAGTTAGCGGGAACTAATTATCAAAAGCAGTGCCCAGAGAAATTGCCGTGTGCAATGCAGTTTAGCTGAGAACCCCTGATGAAATGAGGGACTCATGAAACGTGTCGGGCTGAAAACATTTTGTTGGACAGAGCTGACCTGTCACCACGCTCCTTCCATTAAAGATGAGTGGCTGAATTTACTTGGTGCTGGGCCATTACTATAGCAGGCAACTCTTTTTGATGGATGTTTAGCCGTTTGCCTGAGCCGCGGTAGAGCCCTGCTGTTGTTCTGCGACAGTCCTGCTGTAACGCCACTGGCGCAACCGCAAGGGACACAAGGTGCCAATTTTTGGAGGAGAAAGAAGCTGAAATAACACTGTTCAGCCCTTTACGACAATCCACTTGGATTTAATAATGCGCAAATTGAACTGACTAAACACGACAGCTCACTTGAGGAGAATCGAGCACTACGAGTACCACAGGCCATAGCGGCGACCACGCCTAGTGGGCGGGAACTAATTATCAAAAGCAGTGGCCAGAGGAATTGTCGTGTGCTGTGCAATTTAGCCGAGAGCCCCTGATGAAATGATGGACTCATGAAACGCGTCGGGCTGAAAACATTTTGTTGGACAGAACTGACCTGTCACCACGCTCCTTCCATTAAAGATGAGTGGCTGAATTTACTTGGTGCTGGGCCTTTACCATAGCAGGCAACTCTTTTTGATGGATATAAATGTATATATATATATATATATATATATATATATATATATATATATATATATATATATATATATATATATATATATATATATATATATATATATATATATATATTACCTACTGGAGGTCGCCAGTAGGTAGTTATAGTTAGGATCTACTTTCCATAGGAAATCCGCAACATTCTATTGGAAATAACTTTGGCGGCGGTGGACGAATCTTTGCAAATTTCTCAAAGTAGGTGGCCCGCTCCGCTCCGCTCCTTCCCTGAAAATGTGGGGGGGATTCATCAAGCGGGGGCCGAGAAAAAAGGGGGGTCCCAAAACGTGTTTTCTCCATGTTAATTTCCATAGGGCGGTCAAACTCACTTTTAGCCCGAACGGCTGAATGGATTTCCACCAAACTTGGCAAAATTGTAGGGACTGGTAGCCCGATGTGCCTTTGCTATGTCTCAAGATATGTGCTCCAGTGGATTTTGAGTAATTTAGGTTAAAAAAAACTATATATATCTATAGGCGCGCCCCGGTACGCGCACCGGGGAGCGCACCGGGCGTGCTACACGACTTGTGCACGGAAAGCTGATTGGCTCACGGGTGTCTGTAAACATTCAAAACAGTCCGGAGCGGCCGCCATCTTGTGTCTTGGTAGGATCGAGACACAAGAGGTGGCAAAAAAAAAGGGGGAAATGACCATAAGGGGGCAGAGTAGACCCCCCTGACCTCCTAGGTTTGATTTGGGGGCTATAAAAGGTCCCCGCGGGGCAAAACAAAAAAAAAATTGTTCGAGCGCCCGGTACGCGCACCGGGGAGCGGACCGGGGAGCGTAGCATGGGGAAAACCCAGTTTATTCACTGCGTCACCTCTACGACCCTTTCTTGCGTCAATACGTCCCTTTTGCATACATTACACCTGACGTAGGTATAATGTGGCGCAGGGGCTTACAAAGTGACACATCTACCTAGATGCGTCACTTTGTAAATATGACTGAATAAGGTGCATTTTTTACAGCACTGGTGCGTCACAAAAAGTGACGCACCGGTGGCGTTAAAGTGACGCATGGCCTCATAAATGAGGCCTTCAGTCTTCTAGTCATGCGTCATATTAAATATATGATGTATTATGTCGGAAGTACTTACAGATACGTCAGTATTTCAGACGTATCTGTAAGCGCAAAAGTGATGCATTGCTGGAGTGTGTCACAAAAATGATGCAACTCCAGCAATGCATCCTTTCACATGGGGCCAGGCCCCATGTGAAAGGGCCTGCATCAGTCTTACGCCTGCTGTGATACAGGCGCAAGATTTGGACGCAACAGCGTCATAAAATGACGCAGTGATATTTCATAGATTTCACTGCGTCACCTCTACGACCCTTTTTTTGAGTCAATACGCCCCTTTTGCATACATTACACCTGACGTAGGTATAATGTGGCGCAGGGGCTTACAAAGTGATGTATCTACCTAAATGCGTCACTTTGTAAATATGACTAAATAAAGTGCATTTTTTCAGTCTTCTAGTCAAGCGTCATATTAAATTTATGACGTATTATGTCGGAAGTACTTACAGATACGTCAGTATTTCAGACGTATCTGTAAGCGCAAAAGTGATGCATTGCTGGAATGTGTCACAAAAATGATGCAACTCCAGCAATGCATCTTTTCTTACCCTTCCACACCCCCGTTCCTTTTCAACATTTTCTTTGAATATCCACATTCCCCATGTTCACTCTCCTTCTCCTTACTTTCCTTCCCAACACTCACCTTCTTTCAGTCCCCTGCTTCACTTTCTTTCTCCTCTCATACCTTTCTGTTCTTTCTTACTCATTTTCCTTCCCATTATCAATGCACTCCACTTCACTTACTCTTTTTCATTTTTTTAAGAATATATCTCTTTGATGAGAATTGGAGGTAGTTCTGAAAAGAACTTTTTTTTTCTTCTTTTTTCTTTTTTTAGAACAAAAACAAAAACAGAGAATGGAAACTGCTCAACAGGAGCAAAAAAAAAAAAAAATTAGGGCTGGGAACGGCAGCGATGGTTCTCCAATGCTCGAACCATGAGCAGAACACTTTGCTCCCCAAAGGTAAGTAGCTGATCGCAGTATCTGCATTTCAGGACGCCTTTGTTGAATGCAGGCTGAATGTTTGGAACCAGCTCCTGCGATCGCCCCCTCACTGAAGTAGTTGCTCCTCCGGTGGATGTAGAGGCTCCATCACTGGGAACCTCTTGTGCCAGAGCCCTGACACTTTCCCGGGCAACATCCTGGAGGTGCCTCCTCTCCACATGGCGAAGCATTGTGGAGTTCCCAAAAGAATATTTCTTAGTGGGGTCACCCCGTGACAGGACTGTGTGGCAGATCCTACACTCCACTTTTGGAGCATTGACCTTCTTCTGGTCAACTGGTATGGAAAAAAAATTCCAGATGAAATGCTCTTTGACCTGCGGCTGAGGAGGCTCTTCATCAATGAATTCAGGCTCATCTTCACTGCTGGATGGTCTGGCGGCCATGATTATCCAAGAAAGATCGAAGAGAAAAAAGGCAGGTCTTTCAGTCACAAAAGTGAAAGAAGAAGTGAAGGAAATGGGTGGGGATTTCATTCTTTGTAAAAAAAAACTGTTAGCAACCAATGAAAAGTGTTATTTTAAGGTCACATGACTTGACGCGCTGACGCTGCGCGCACCGGAGCGCTTCCGGGGGCACATACGCGGCGCGAACGTAGTCGCTTCCGGGGGCGCAAATGCGGCGCGAACGTAGGCGCTTCTGGGGGCGCTTACGCGACGCGCCGAAGTGAGGTTTTGACAGTTTCACGGAAATGCTAAATTATTTTCATTTCCTTATTCAAAAAAACTGCTTTTATATGTATGGTACTAAATGTCTTGCGTTATTATTTACTTTTCATTCATATTTTTTTACACGAACGCAAGTAGCGCTCTGGGTGCGCTTTCCGGAGAGCTTACCGGTGCGCGGACCCAGAGCGCCCCAAGAAAAAATGATAAAAAATAAATAAATTAAAAATATTAGAATAAAAAAAAATAATGCTAATTAATACTCACACAAAACAGCAAAAAAAAAAAACGTAGGTTACAAACTCGATATAGAAAGGAATTAGCATTTAAAAAACCTATGAAATTCACTGAAAAAACCATAGGTTTCACACCAGTTATAGTTAGGAATTAGCATTTAAAAAACCTATTAAATTCACTGAAAAAACCATAGGTTTCACACCAGTTATAGTTACCTGGAAATTTTACTGACATAAAACCATTGAAATTCCCACGTTATAGTTAGTTGGACTCACTATAACTTGCGCGCCTGCAATGCACTGATGATGATGTCACATATTACATCACTCATGACATGGTCAGTGACATCACTCATGACATCACTGATGACACCATCCTTGTGAGAAAGTGACATACATCCTTTCAGTGTAATGTAACCCTTGAAACACATATTCAAAAATAGAAACTAACTTTTTCAAAAAAATGGAGATACCCATACCAGTTACAACAACCAATTCAGTAATTCCACCATCTATATACACATCCACTCATTCACCAACAGTTCTATATAGTCACTCATACATATACTCACTCATCATATGTAGTGATACACCTATACATCCTGTTACACACCGACAGTCATCCAAAAGTTACTCACACATGCAAATAAACTATTGAACATCCATTTATTTGCATATACAACTATACACACACTACCACCCTACTTCTAAGGAAACTTACACATACTTACTCACCTAAACAATCACTTGTAGAAACACATACTTATTTAAACAGGAACTCTTACAATCTCTCACTCTCTCATATACTCACTTATATACATCAATACTAACATATACTAGATTAAAACATATCTTGTTACTGATAAAGACACTAGTGAGACAGTCATTCACTCACTAACACACACATATACACACTCATCCACCCATACAGTCCTGCACATATGCTGTCTTCAAAACACATACAAACAGTGAGCCAGTCACCAACCCATGCAGCCACTTATACACAAAGTGAAACACTGATACATATATTACAATATTTAAAAGTTACTCGCTAATATATGTATTCACTAAGATACACTTAATAAGGCAGTTAACCAATCAATTCTTTAAAAAAAACATCCATTTACACACTTATTTAACCATTTATTCTTCCATCATCCTTTACAAATACATATAT
This sequence comes from Lissotriton vulgaris, assembly GCF_964263255.1. Taxonomy (NCBI): domain Eukaryota; kingdom Metazoa; phylum Chordata; class Amphibia; order Caudata; family Salamandridae; genus Lissotriton; species Lissotriton vulgaris. The sequence goes on from NC_141691.1 coordinate 704,280,118, forward strand.
AAAACATATTTATTTTTCAGAAAGACACACATTCACTGGATGGTGTCATCAGTGATGTCATGAGTGATGTCACTGACCATGTCATGAGTGATGTAATATGTGACATCATCAGCAGTGCATTGCAGGCGCGCAAGTTATAGTGAGTCCAACTAACTATAACGTGGGAATTTCCATGGTTTTATGTCAGTAAAATTTCCAGGTAACTATAACTGGTGTGAAACCTATGGTTTTTTCAGTGAAGATATATATATATATATATATCCAAGAACACGCTGTCTCAAAAACTCCTCACAAGACAACAAGTCGAGGCCCAGTTTGCATTTCAAGTGAATTTATTCAGGCAACAACACCCAACGCGTTTCGCAGCCTTCGCCGATTGCTCACTCGTGAGCAGGCGGCGAAGGCTGCGAAACACGTTGGGTGTTGTTGCCTGAATAAATTCACTTGAAATGCAAACTGGGCCTTGACTTGTTGTCTTGTGAGGAGTTTTTGAGACAGCGTGTTCTTGGATTGACTGGGGTGAGACGAAACCCCGTCGAGGCCCGCCATAGAAAGGAGGCGCAGGCTGATCTTCGTCAAACTTGTGGTATATATATATATATATATATATATATATATATATATATATATATATATAATTGTTTCTCGCATATATATATACATATAAGTATGTTATGTTATGTTATAAAAAAATTTATTACGCGCTCTGCTACTACAGAGTATCCTGGCGCGATATGTAGGCACTAAACTGACCCAATCCAAAAAGAAAGAAGCAGAGAACTAGATACTAAGATTAAAAAGATGGGTATATATAGTTAGGATTTTTTTCCTATGGGATTTCTGAAAATTCTATGTCGAATAATTTTAGCGTTTGTGGACGGAATTGGCTGAAATTTTCAGGAAAATGGAACATTTTGTTTCTGAGCAGCCATGAAAATTTGGGGGGGTTTCGTCAAGGGGGGCCGAGAAAAAAGGGGGGTCCCAAAACGCGTTTTTCACATGCAATTTTCCATAGGGCGGTTGGACTCACTTTTAGCTCGAACGGCTCAATGGTTTTCCACGAAACTTGGCAAAATTGTAGATATTGTTTGCCCGACGTGCCTTTGCTATGTCTCAATATATGTGCTCCAGTGGATTTTGATAAATTAACGTTCAAAAAAATATATATATCTATAACAGCGCTCCGGTTAGCGCCCCGGTTCGCGTACCTGACGCGTAACGGAACTTCGCGAAGTGAAGCTGATTGGCTCTCCGGAGTCTGTCAACATTCTAAACAGTCCGGAACGGCCGCCATCTTGTCTCTCGGTAGGATCGAGAGACAAGAGGTGGAGAAAAATGAAGGGGGAAATTAATGAAAGGGGGCAAGGTAGACCCCTCCTGACCCCCTAGGAATGATGTGGGGGCTATTAAAGGGTCCCGTGGGGCAAAAAATAAAAAAATAAAAGTTTCGATTTTTTCGCGGTAGAGGCGCTACCCGGTACGCGAACCAGGTAGCGTTCCGAATAGCGTATCGGGAAACTAACCGGCAGCGTAACGGGAGTCCGCCATCTTGTGTTTCGGATGAATTTTGACACAAGATGGAGGATAAAGAATGTTAGGATAGGGTATAAGGGGGCACGTGAGACGTATCCTGACCCCCTAGGTTTTCTAAGGGTGGCTGAGGAGGCTTATATATGTTGGAAAAAAATGCATTTTTTGCGCGGTTAGCTGCCGGTACGCGAACCGGGAAGCGAACATAAGTGAAAATTAGTGAAAAAAGGTACATTCGAAATTTTTAAAGAGTAATCATAGTTAAGGTAGCTCTGAAAAGAGCTTTTGGGTTCTGTGTAAGTACTAGGTACTTATAAGTAGGTACCAATACACAGTCTTACATTTTGTATGAAAACTCTGTTTCCCTCATCTGAGAAGTGCACACCATCTCCTCTGTAGATATCTTGCATGTAGTAACGCAAGTTATTGTTGTAGATGGAGCCCATTCCATGGTCTCTCATGTAAGCTGAAACAGACTTATTTACATGCTTCCTCGCTTTCTCAATTTGTGGACAAAATTGATTGGACCACCTCCATTTCTGTCTTTGGCATATATTTGAATACACCAAGGCAGTTTGAGGAAAAAGTGCCATCAATTGCTCAAAGGTGTCCTTTAAAAGCATTTCTAGACCTACCCCAGTCAAAGTGCCTAGGTCATTTCCTCCACAGTGCACTATTAAGAGGTCAGGGTTTGACAAATGCAAAAAGGTTTTCACCAATGGTATCAATTGGTGACATCTCAATCCTCTCTGCCCAATCCATTTGATTTCCACATTTTGTAAATTGAGGTTGTGTAAATTTCTGTTATCAGCATACCTGTGAGCCCAGTGGATGTAGTTATGTCCAAGAATCCAGACAGAAAACATGGTGAGAGGAGGTTCTGCTGCAGTCAGATGAAGTGTGGGAATGAAATGGCAGTTGAAACAGTAGGAGTTTGTAAAGAAATAAAACTGTGGAGTTTTAGTGCTAATTATTCACTAGCAGTGATTGGTGGATTTCCATTGCTGAAAACAGAAAGTTAGGGTGCATGGATGTGTTATTTGAAAGATGTAATTTGAATGGTTAAGAAAAAATGATTTAAAGAAACATTGCAGTGGATTAGCAGGTGTACTGAGAGTTCAGAGTTCATTTGAAACATTGTTGTGTGAACTTGTAAACATGAGAGGTCTTTCAGGAAGTAGTTAGTATGGAAAAAAGGCAGAAAGGGCAGAGGGGGGAAGGGTGTTGATTTGAAAAAAGTGAGGGAAGAGTTTTGATTGGGTGACATGAGAGATATGTGTGATGAATTTCTGCATTTCTGTGCCTTTGTTGGTTGCAGTCTCTGGAGTGCATACCCTTTGCTCTGCTAAAGAAAAATTGATGTGTTTCTGAGACTGTTTTGAAATTCAAAAAGCATTTGCTAAGGTGAGAAAAGATTCATTACATTTAGATAGAGACTAGTATAGTTTATGGAGAAAATAAGTAAGCCAGCTGTGCATTTAAAATGTTGTTTTGTGTCAAGTGTTTTCATTATGTTTTCCAAAAAGATTTTGCTTCTTTGACCAATTATAATTAGAGATAATGTGAAGTATTAGTACTGACAGGGTGTGCTTGTACATAGGAGTTGTGCTGTGTTTTCAAATTATGACCAGAAAATCGTTTTTTTAAAAAAAGAAATGCTTTTTACATTTATGAGAAGGACAAAATGGTGTCTGCTTCTTTAAATAAATATTTCACTTCCCACCATGAATATGGGAGAATACTTTGCTTGTTTGTTGGTTTAAAAACTTGTTCCTTGAAGTCATTTAGGTTTCACAATATGTTCTACAAGAGTTTCATAGTCAGCATGGGGGCATATTTACAAGGCTTATGAGCCACATTCACGTCATTTTCTCCACGTTAAACGTGACTTTAAAGGTGGTGCAAGGTCCTTGTAAATACGCCCTCATGAGTGCTTGGCAAAATTAAGGCATTTCCCCCTGGTGCATGTGCCTTGTAAATACGCCCCCATGTGTGCTAGACAATTTTAAGTCACTTCTCCCATGAATCTGGGAGACTAATTTGCTTACATGATGTGTTTAAAAATCGTGCTAAGGTGAGAAAAGATTCCTTTAATATAGAAAGAGACTAGTATGCTTTTTGGAGAAAATAAGGAAGCCAGCTGTGCATTTAAAATGTTGTATTGTGTCAAGTGTTTGCATTATGTTTTACAAAAAGATTTTGCTTCTTTTACAAATTGTAATTGGAGATTATGTGAAGTATTAGTACTGACAAGGTGTGCTTGTACATAGGAGCTGTGCTGTGTTTTCAAATTATGACCAGAAAATCGTTTTTTTTAAAAAAAGAAATGCTTTTTACATTTATGAGAAGGACAAAATGGTGTGTGTTTCTTTAAATAAATATTTCACTTCCCACCATGAATATGGGAGAATAATTTGCTTGTTTGTCGGTTTAAAAACTCGTTTCTTGAAGTCATTTAGGTTTCACAATATGTTCTGCAAGAGTTACATAGTCAGCATGGGGCATATTTACAAGGCCTATGAGCCACATTCACGTCATTTTCCGCACATTAAAAGTGACTTTAAAGGTGGTGCAAGGTCCTTGTAAATACGCCCTCATGAGTACTTGGCAAATTTAAGTCATTTCCCCGTGGTGCAAGGTCCTTGTAAATACGCCCCCATGTGTGCTAGGCAAATTTAAGTACGGACAGGGTGTACTTGTACAAAGGAGCTGTGCTGTGTTTTCAAATTATGACCTGAAAATGCATTTAAAATGTTGTTTTGTGTCAAGTGTTTGCATTATGTTTTACAAAAAGATTTTGCTTCTTTGACAAACTGTAATTGGAGATAATGTGAAGTATTAGTACTGACAAGGTGTGCTTGTACATAGGAGCTGTGCTGTGTTTTTAAATTATGACCAGAAAATCGTTTTTTTAAAAACAGAAATGCTTTTTACATTTATGAGAAGGACAAAATGGTGTCTGCTTCTTTAAATAAATATTTCACTTTTCACCATCAATCTGGGAGAATAATTTGCTTGTTTGTCGGTTAAAAAATCATTACTTTAAGACATTTAGGTTTCACAATATGTACTGCTAGAGTTTCATAGTCACTATGATAATAATGATATACATTTAGGACTGTTTAGGGGGCATGGCTATGCTGAGGCTTCTGTAATTGTCAAAGGAGGTGAGTTATGTACATTGCACTGCTGCATACAGTCCTCACCTTCTGCGTACTCTTGGATATGCTAGACTACATCTGCACAATGAGATACCTAAGCTGAGGAAACACAGGTGATGTGATTGTGAAATGAACAAAAATATTTGCACATTTTTCAATTACATCACCTGTGCTTCCTAACATTACTAATCACATTGTGCAGATGAGGTTTAGGCCTGTCCAGGGAGACAGAGGAGGTCTGGCCTTTGTTCAAGAGTGCAGTGGACATGACTCACTTCATCTGTAGTCCTGCGCATGTATTATCTCCTCTGTACTCTTCAACAAGCCTAAATTTCATCTGCAACCCTGAGTAGGCCTCACCTCAAACAAACCTCTGGATAGGCCACACCTTATCGGTATCCTGAACCAATCATTTAAAATGTTAGGGTCAGATTTATGATGGCCGTGCGCCTCTTTTGCGCCATGTTGCGACATATTTACAACGTGACGCATCTAGGCAGATGTGTCACGCTGTAAAGCCCTGCGCCACATGAAACCTGCGTCAGGTTTCATGTGGCCGTTCTCTCGCAGGGTGGGCGTTCCCTCGCATGAAAGCCCTGTAAAACTAACGCAGTGAAATCTACAAGATTTCACTGAGTCAGCTTTATGGCATTGCTGAATCAAATCCTTACGCCTGCTTGAAGCAGGCGTAAGGAGTGACGCACCATGCAATGTATGGCTTGCCCCTGTGCATTGCAGGAGTCATGTCGCGCTTGCGACGTGACTCCTGCAATGCGCCGCTTTTGCGGTACAGATGCGTGACGCATCTGTGCCGTTTTTGCCCCATGGTGCTCCACATTGTAAATGTTAAAAGTGACGCATAAGTGGTGCAAGAGCCTTGAAAATACACCCCCATGTGTGCTTGGCCATTTTAAGTCACTTTCCCCTGGTGCAAGGGCCTTGTAAATACACCCCCATGTGTGCTTGGCCATTTTAAGTCACTTTCCCCTGGTGCAAGGGCCTTGTAAATACGCCCTCATGTGTGCTTGGCAATTTTAAGTCACTTCCCCCTGGTGCAAGGTCCTTGTAAATATGCCGTCATGTGTGCTTGGCCATTTCAAGTCACTTCCCCCTGGTGCAAGGGCCTTGTAAATACGCCCCATGTGTGCTTGGCTATTTCAAGTCACTTTCCCCTGGTGCAAGGGCCTTGTAAATACGCCCTCATCTGTGCTTGGCCATTTCAAGTCACTTCCTCCTTGTGCAAGGGCCTTGTAAATACGCCGTTATGTGTGCTTGGCAATTTTAAGTCACTTCCCCCTGGTGCAAGGGCCTTGTAAATACGCCCTCATGTCTGCTTGGCAATTTTAAGTCACTTTCCCCTGGTGCAAGGGCCTTGTAAATACGCCCCCATGTGTGCTTGGCAATTTTAAGTCACTTCCCCCTGGTGCAAGGGGCTTGTAAATACGCCCCCATGTGTGCTTGGCAATTTTAAGTCACTTCCCCCTGGTGCAAGGGCCTTGTAAATATGCCTTCATGTTTGCTTGGCAATTTTAAGTCAATAACAATAACATCAACAATGTCTGATGTGGAACAATCTCTAGATATGGAACAATCTCTAGATGAGGAACAATCTCTAGATGTGGAACAATCTCTAGATGAAGAACAATCTCTAGATGTTGAATTAAAATTATATAAAAGTTTTCAAAAACACCCTGTGTGAAGTGTCTTTAATATAACAGTGAAATAGAGTCTCGAAATTAGTTGAGATTAACATATAACAGAGCACACGTCATATGTAGAAGCATTCCATTCCATTGCTACTATTTGAGAGTTTAAAATTTGTCTAATTTGTCTAATTTGTTAAATTACTGTAGGTAGAATTGAGAACTAGTGTGTTAATTGTTTGCCTACTGTTATTGGTTTACTGTTTGGTAATAGTGGTAAATAACAATCTTTTAAAAAAATTCCACAGATTCAACTGATTTGATTTGATTTGATAAAAATTTATAATGCGCAAACACAATAACCCGCAGGTATCAAGGCGCCTAACAATAATATCAGAAGTCTGAACCATTCGTCCTTACACATAGGCCTGCAAGAAGAGGTGGGTTTTTAGGGCACTGCGAAATGTCTGCAGGGAGGGTAGGGACCTAAGATCTAAAGGGAGATCATTCCACCATTTAGGAGCTAGAGTGGAAAAAGCCCTGCCACCCCATTTGGCTCTTCGTACACGAGGGACTGACAAGAGCAATTTCCCAGAGGAACGCAGATTCCTTCCAGGGATGTAGTGGGAGATGATAGAGCCCACTCCAGAGTCACTGTTTTTTGCGATGGCTCTATATGTCATACACAGGACCTTGAACCGTACTCGGTGCTCTACCGGGAGCCAGTGCAGCGTTTTTTTGGCCAGCGTGGCCGAAGAGCGTCTGGGAACATCCAGAACAAATCTAGCTGTGGCATTCTGGACTACCTGTAAGCGCTGCAGGAGGGTCTTGTTTAGCCCTGCATACAGCGCATTACAGTAGTCCAGACGTGAACCAATGAGTGCGACAGCTATTTGCTTTCTGGACTGCACAGAAAGATATTTTCTGATCCTCCGTAGGGTATGGATTAGGCCCCAGCAGGTGGAGATAGTCCTACTCACCTGTCTGCTCATATCCAGGGCAGGATCTATCATCACCCCAAGATTTTTTCCAGATATGGTGGGGGAGGGGCACACTCCGAGCGAATCAGGCCACCAGCTAGAGGACCAGATGTTTTCCTTCCCACCAAACACCATCACCTCAGTCTTCTCCCCATTCAGTTTAAGAGAGTTCTGAATCATCCAGTGACCAACCGCCTCCATACAAGATCTAAATTTGGAGGCGGTCTGCACATCTGAATGGGAGAGAGAGACAAGTATTTGGGTGTCATCAGCATAGGAGACTACCTCCATCCCGAAAGTTCTTATTAGTCTGGCCAGTGGGTTCACATAGATGTTGAATAGGGTCGGACTAAGGGCCGACCCTTGTGGGACCCCACATAGCACAGGCCGGGATGGAGATAGAAACTCACCCATCTTGACTCTTTGTTCCCTCCCAGTGAGGAAGGAGGTCAGGAGATCTAGAGCTGTGCCCTTCACCCCCACATCCCTCAAGCGAGATGAAAGAACTGAGGGGGAGAGGGTATCAAAGGCCGCAGTTAGATCTAACAGGACCAGGAGGGTGGTCTGGCCCCTATCCACTGTCGTGCGGATGTTGTCAAGCACAACAGTGAGGGCCGACTCGGTGCTATGTTCCCTCCTGAATCCATGCTGGGAGGAGTCAAGGCAACCCGAGCTTTCCACAAAAGCGGCGAGATGCTTGTTCAGGTGTGCCTCAAGCATCTTCGCAGGGGCGGGAAGCAGCGAGATTGGACGGAAGTTTTACAGGACTTCCGGGTCGAGGGAGGCCTTCTTCAGCAGGGGTTTTACTACTGCTTTCTTCCATTCCAAGGGGAAGACACCATCTCTTATAGCTAAATTCATTATTTCTAGCAGTGGTGGTAGGAAGGACTCCCTGCACTGCTTGATGATTTTCAGAGGGCAAGTATCCAAAGGGGAACCAGATTTGATCTTATTAAGCAGGACTTCAAGATCCTGTGGTTCTAGGGGTGGGAAGGATTCCAGGGTGCCCAAAGGGGAGTCATCAGAGGTGGACATATTCAACTCAGCCAGGGCAGTAGGCACACTAATGCAAGCTCTTTGTTTCTCAAGAGGTAGGTGGATATCCAATATTTTAGTGTGGAAAAATGAGGCAATCCTATCACATAGATCCTGCGAAGGTATGACAGGGTCAGGGGTTTGTAAGTCAACTAACGAGTCGACAATTTTAAAAAGCTCCTTCGGCGAGGAGAGCGAGGTTGTCAGGGTTACAAAGTAATCTTGTTTAGCCTGCACAATCTCAGCCTTATATTTCCTGACAAGGAGTTTGTGGACTTCTTTATTCTTAAGGTCCCAGCTAGAATGCCAGAGCCTCTCCTTCCTCCTCACTTCTTGCCTGAGAAGTCTAAGGGAGTCAGAGAACCAAGGGGCAGATGGTCTCTTCCTTGCTCGACGGCGGGTCTGAAAAGGAGCTAGCTCATTCATGGCCTCGGTGACAACCTGTTCAAAATGGCCAACTGCGGTCTGTACATTGTCCATACCCGTGATAGAAAGGCTGGCAGCCCAAGGCACAAAGGAGTGGCTGCTGATGTCCCTTAGGTTTCTGGCCGTTACCATTGCGTGATTTCCTTTTTTGCTTCCATCCCTCATGTGGTATTCCAGATGAAATGGAACTGCGAGGTGATCGGACCAAGATAGATGCACCGGATCCTTGGTGGTTATACGATGGTCATTCGAGAAGATCCCGTCTAACGTATGACCTGCCCGATGAGTGGCCCCACTGACTCGCTGCGTGAGCCCACAGGACGCCAAAGCCTCAATGAGTCCTGAAGTGTCAGGGACATCATGCCGTTCTAAATGGTAGTTAAAGTCACCCAAGATGGAAACGTTTTCTCGACCAAAGTATGGTTCCAAGGCCTGAAGGAATTTAGAGGTGAAATCAGTCTGTGGGCCTGGTGGTCGATATAGTAGGATTCCATTAAGAAAAGGACACTGCGTTCCTTTATGGTAAAGTAAAGGGCTTGGAAACAGTCCGGGAAATCAGGGATAGGTACAGTGTGACATTGCAGGTGGTCTTTATGAAGGATCGCTATACCACCTCCTACTCGTCCCTGTCTGTCAAGTCTAGCCAAGCAGTACCCTTCAGGGACCGCTTCAATTAAATCGGGCCGGATTAATCTTTGGCCCAAGTTTCAGTAATAAACACTAGGACCGGCTTTCTGTCTAAGACCATTTCCCTGAACATTATCTTGTTTTTGACAAGGGAGCGGGCATTAACCAAGATGCCTTCTACTCCCATTGTCGTGGGCCTAATAGCGTCTACGTACCCAGGAGAAGGATAGTGGAGGGAATTGGATGGGCTAGAATTGTGAAGGCAACCACATCGCAAAGGAAAGAGTAGGTCGTCTGGTTCAGAAGAGTGCGTACACCCTAATCTTCGAGGTTTCAGGCGCAGCATTTCCTGACGGGAATAGCTAAGGGGAGGGGAAGTAGCATCGGCAGAGTCCAGAGTCCAGCTGTCCAGCGCGTCCTCAGCGCGGACGGGCGCAGACGGGCTGGACGGCGCAAGATCTTTTGAAAAATTCAAAAATGCCCTCAAGGCATAGGAAAAAAAAGAAGCAAAGCGACTTACACCCCACCTTGGTAAACATTTGCAGCAGTCCTCTACTATAAAAAGATGTCAAGTCGCCAAAAAAGCTCTGGGTAAGAAAATGAAATCATTTTTAAAAAGAATTTGCAGACGAAAAAATACCACTACAGAACATGTTTTAGTGCAGAAGAAGAGAGACAATTTAACACCTTGGCTGCTAGGTGTTTTCCCCCCCTGTGCTGGCACTCATATATTCCCATTGTTCATGACGAGCTCAGCTCGTCATCAGCACAGCTCAACCGTGCATCATGACGAGCTGAGCTCGTCATCAGCATCGAAAGGGTTAAAGGGAAAGGAAAGGCCCATCAAAAAAGTTTCTGCTTGAGCAGGAGACAACTCTGTGCATGGCAGTAGAAGGGAAAACAGTTCAGGGACATTCGTAGACGAATGTTCTGCAACAGGATAATTGGCAATTTGTTAAAAAATATTAAGAAGGGTCAACAGAAAGCGGCTTTTTATAAGAAAAAGAAAAATGTAGAGAAAATTATTGATCAGGCTTTCGAAATTAAGCGAAAGTTATTTATTTTGATAATCAATAGAATTAGGAAACTAAACAAGGCAATTTATGATTTTAAATCAAATAGTAGATGGAAGAGAACAGTTAATCGTAGTAATTTTTGTGAAGTTTTTTCAGGAGAATGGATGCATAGTTCAAGTTGTGAGGCATTTTTTAATGAGGAGAGTTATTTCCAGGACAATGATTTGGTGCATGCAGTTGACACCAGTGGTCGAGCATATGAGGTGAAAGATGGTTGTCCGGTTGAAAAAGAAAAACTTGTGTCAACAGAGGCAGAAGAGGTGTTAGGTAATGAAGTTTTAGGAAGACGTCCTAAGGGACCAGTGTACACCTGGAAGTGTAGTAGTATTTGCAGTGTGCGACAGGATTCCATCAATTTGCTTTGTGATTTTGTACGGACATTTAATAAGAGAAGTTTAAAACAGAAAATGAAGTTGTTGCATGAATTAGATCCTTGCAGAGTGAGAGAAGTGACAGGTTTGCATGGCCATTCACTGGCTTGTCTTTCCAGGAGAGTATGCTAGAGTGTTTTTCATCATTTCAGGATGCTAGCAGTGCATCATAATAAAGTGAGGAAATTAGTGAGAATGTTGTATTATGCTAAGAGTCCAGCAATTATGCTTAAACAATTAAGCAGTGCTCTTTTGCATGGTTCCGAACTACATGTGAAGAATATTTGTGAAGAAATTGAGTTCTGCTACTTTGCTAGTACAGAGAACAATGTTGAAATTGACCCAGTAGAAGAAGGTAATGTGGAAGAGAGTGTACAGATTTCTAATATAGATAAGTTTCACAAGGAAATTTCCATCTTTCAGGTGAAATCAAGTGAGAGGCCTAATTTCACTTGTGTGTGTTGTCGACGGACTTATCATAAGAATCAGAGTGCTGGGGGTAAGGTCTCCTCATTACAGTGTACCTTATTCCAGGATCTATTGTTCCGCACTGAGATAGTGCTGTTTTTTCGTTGTGGTTTTCTATTTCCATATGTACTGGAACCTTGTGCTGATTGAAATTAGAGAAGTCTTTATCTCTAACATTATCAGAGTGGAGTGTTGTCGTTCTTGCTCCCTACACACCACCGTTTCTGTAAAGCCAGGTGGCTACGATTGTTTTTCTTTCTTCTCCTCGAAAGGATCAATTTGCTCTTCATTTACTATTTGGAACTACTACCAGAATCCTTTTTACAACGCAATCCTCTTACTCTTGTCATGGTATGCTGGAGGGTTGTCTTCATATTACACAGGTGTAGGGCATATGTGTTTATGTGTGAATTCTGAGTATTGTTTATGTTTCACTAGGCAAAACAAAGTCAAGACTGGTGGTGAATGAGGAGGATTTCAACTGAAGTTTATGTTTCCTTCTTTAGCAGGTATATTAGATCATCTAGTGAGACCATACGAGAGTAGCCTGATATTCTATGCTTTGTTTCTAAGTGTATGCTTTGTCGTTTCAGGTTTTCTCCTTTTCCCTGCTGTCCCTTCCCTTTCCGTTCCCTTATTTCCCTCGCCTAATGGCTCAAATACTCTGTGTATTTACAACTAGAGTGTTTGTGACGTTTGGAGGTGGACCATTATATACTACAAACGGATTCTGTGGAGCCAACCCTGACACTCACTGCATGGAATAATTAGGATCTTGTACATGTGAGTCATAACTTGATTTTAGTTGGAGAAAGTGGTTATTCTTTCTCACATTATGGGGTCTTGTCTGACACAAACACGCTTCTGTGCATATTCTTCTTTAATTGTTTTTCACCTCTTATGTTTTACACTGGACATTTTTTCTTTTCTTTTCATGGTTAGGAAAGTTAGTGATGATGAGAAATGTTGGCAAACTTGTGAGTACCTACCAGCAGCTCCCCTGGTGAGCCTTACTTGAGGTACTTTCTCACCTTCACACAATGTATTTGTACACACCTTTCAAGGGGGTACATATACATGGGTTGGACTGGTAAATGTGTGTCTGAAAGTTTTTGTGGGACACTTAGGACTGGATATGACTGGCAATTGACTAAAGCCAGCGGTTGGGTGGAAAAAGCAGTAGCCTACCCCCGGCTCTGAAGAAATGTTAACATATCCTAAACAGTATTTTCCCTCTTGTGCTCCTTAATGTGGATGATGTGTACTCTAATATATGCCAAAGACAGAAATGGAAGTGGTCAAATCAGTTCTGTCTACAGATTGACAAAGCCAGGAATCATGTTAATAAAACACTTTCTGCATTCCTCAGAGACCATTACATCGGCTGTTTCTATAAAAACAATCTGCGTTTTGGCATGCATAGAATTTATAGAAATGATGGGGTGCACTTCACAAACAAAGGCAATAGGGTGCTTCTAAGTAACCTGAAACTCTCCATCCGGTCTTGTGTGTAGCTGTTATATACACACAATCAAGACAAAGGCTCTTGTCAGACACACCCTAGTGCCCGAAACATTGGTAATTTTCTTTATAAAAACCCTTTTTTTATTTTTTGGGAATCCTTGCAACGACGTTGCGATGGTCGCAAATATGTCGCAAAATCACAACACAAAAGCAGACATTTAACCGCCACAGCAGATCCAAAAATAATAACTATAAAAAATCCATTTTAAACATTGCAATACACATATTACTATATACATGTCTTTAAAAACATATTTAAAATCATGTTTTTGTACTACGTTTCTTTAAAAACCATCTTTAAAACCTATTTTTAATTTTTGTGGTTATTCAGGGAGTTGCGACTATCGCGCCTTTTTCATGAAGTGTAAAACGCATATATTCACGCATATTACTGTATTTTACACACTAGGGGCTTATTACTGTATTGTCTGAAGTCATGTGTTTCTAATGAGTTTCTATAAAAACCATCTCTAAAACCTATTTTCTATATTTGTGGCGATGCCGGGAGGTGCAGTGACGTTGCTAACCATGATGAATGTGCCTTTTACATACTGAATAACACATATATGCACACACAGTATAGTATTTTTTGCACTAGGGGTTTATTTCTGTACAGTCCAAGCTCATGTTTTTCTAGTGAGTTTCTATAAAAAGCATCTCTAAAATCTTTTTGCCACTTTCACGGTGACAACGGGAGCCGCAATGATGTTGGTACCTGCGAAAATGAAAAGCAAAAGCAAGAATTCAATTGCCACCACCACATAAAAAAATTATAACTATACAATTCATTCTCACCATCACACTAGATAAATGTTTTTATAGAGTTATTTAGATAGTGAATTATCAGTCTCTCAAAATCTCTATAACAATGTGTACTAATGATTCACTGGCTTATGTGAGTGGGTGCATAAGTCTCCAAGTGGGTCTGTGACTGGCTGCATGAGTCCTTCAGTAGGTCTATACTTGGGTGCATACGTCTCTGAGTGGTTATTTGATTGGGCGCAAGAGTCTTTGAGTGAGTCATTCAGTGGGTGTGTGAGTGTCTGAGTTGGTATGTAAATGGGTTTATGAGTGTCCGAGTGGGTATATGAATCGGCAAATGAGTCTGTGACTAGATCTAGGAGTGGGTGCATTAGTGTCTGAGTGGGTCTGTCTACCAGTGGGTGTGTGATTGTCACCATAAGTGTCTCAGTGGGTCTGTGAGTTGGTGTGTGAGTGCCTGAATGAGTCTGTAACTGGGGGCATGAGTCACTGAGTAGGTCTATGAGTGGGTGTATAAGTCTCTGACTATGTATGTGAATAGGTGCATGAGTCTCGGAGTGCATCTGTAAGTGAGTGTGTGAGCCTCTAAATGCTTATATGAGTACACACGTGGGTCTCTGAGTGAGTCTGTGAGTGGGTGTATGAGTGTCTGAGTGGATATGTAAGTAAGTACATGAGTCTGTGACCAATGAGGATGTATATATAGATATAGATAGCTTTTGTTTTATATTTCCACCATTTTTTATGGTGTCACCCTGATAGTTACAATGTCCCCGCGACGGTACATGGGGGGCCGCACAAGCAGTCGCATAAAGCACGCGATAAAAAAAAAAGCAATTTTGGACACATAACTTGTGTCCCTTTTACACTCATTCGTTCCAACATGAGGTAAGAGTACCTCCACCTTGACCCCTTATGTTAGCTTTCACAGACATTTTCAGCCCAGGGAACCTTTCTGGATCGATAAAATGGCAGGTGCAAGTTTCTGTTCAGGTTGCGTTCAGCCAATCACAGCATTCCCATTGGCAGGCGCATTCATGATTAACCGCGAAATCGCCGTGAAATATCCAAGGCCAGACATATCACTATAATTTTCAACTTACCTTTCTCAAGGACTACTGAACAGATTTGCACCAAATAACAAAAAGCACAATCTGCCTAACAATATCTAAATTTCTGCCAAATTTGGTATTATTCCGTCTCAGCCCCAACTTAACGGATCACTCCAAAACTTCCCATGCACAATAAAACTTACTTTGACACTTTTATGGGGAATATTTCATGAAGATTTGTCAAACTGCACCAAAGATATAAGCAAGTCAAAAAACGCTTTTTCTATGGAAACTGGGGGCCAGACATATGACAATTCACTTTTATGAGTCGTAAATTGCGTCGAATTGTGACCCGTAATTTGCGACTCGCGAAAGTGAATGTACAACAGTGTCTCAGACACTGTTTGCAATTCCCAATGGGGTCGCAAATTGCATGCCTCATTAATATTCATGAGTCTAGTGCAATTTGCGACCCCATTGAGAATGGCTAGCACTGCAAAGGATGGTGGCCTGCTGGGGTCAGCAGAACACCATGTCTGTGACTGTTTTTAATGAAGCAGTTCTTTTTTTTCTAAATGCAGCCCGTTTTCGATGCATTTAAAAAAGAAAAATTAAACTTTTCAGTTTCATTTTTTAAGGGCAGGCAGTGGTCCCTGGGACCACTGCCAGCTCTTTAAAAATATTTTCGCACACACTCACAGAGGGGTAAGGGTCCACTGGCGACTCCTTCCCATTTGCGAGTGGTGTACCACCTACTTCAAGTAGGTGGTAAACTGCGAGTGTTTTGCGGCCGCAAATGCAGTTGCAAAACTATAGTACATTGCATTGTGACTTGCTATTAGAAAGGGGCGCCCCTCAGGCCCGGACTGGCTGTTGCAGGCACCGGGCAATCCCCCGGTGCGCTGCAAGGGTGGGGCCGGTTGTGGGCCCCTGGGGGCCGTTTTTGTTACAGGGCCATTTATGCAGCATAGCTGCAAAATCGTCCCTGCAACAAAATCGGCCGAAAACCAGCCCCGGTATAGAGCTCAGACCTCCCCTTTCCCCCTACCCCCCGCCGGGGGCCGGCCGAGCACTTTGCCGGGGCCGGTTTTGGTTCCTAGTCCGGCCCTGGCGCCCCTTCCTAATAGCGGGAGTTGCATACGCTATTTTGCGAGTCAGTGACTCGCAAAATTGAATTTGTACATGCCAGGACCCTTTTTTGCAGTGGCAAATGGGCCAATCTCCCATTTACGACTGCAAAAATCATGCATCTGACCCTAGGTCCCAACTATAACTACCTACCCACTGCCTCATATCTCAGCACTCAATTTACCCCAGTACATTATGGGAGATGCAGTAAATGATAACACTTGCTTCAGTAGTAGTCTGTCATTTTTCACCCTTGTTGGTGCAGCCTGAGCTGTCTAACTATAAACACTTGTTTCTGTATTAATTCCATCATCAGTAGACAGCAACAAGTCGTTTGGGTGTGCTGGAAATCCTGCTCAAAGTCCTCTCAGGTCTCTGCACCACTTACTATATATAAATATTTAAATATATAAATATATCAATGTTTAAATATATAGACACACCTTATTTCATCCATTGATTGCCCTAACTTCATCGTTGCTGGTGACTTTAACCAATGGCTAGATCCTTTTTCAGACCGATTATCTTCCAGTAAATTTCAACCTGATAAAACCCATAAGGCCTTTCAATCTGCCATTGCCTCTCGACCTTTACATGACTCTTGGAAAGTGTGTAATCCTGATTTACTTGAATATACTTTTTTTTCTAATGTTCTCCACACACGCTCAAGGATTGATTATATTATGGTTAGTAAGTCTCTCCTTCCCTCCCTTCAAAAATCTGTTATTGGCTCTATCTTTATTTCTGACCATGCACCGGTCTATACTACCCTGGATTTATCCATTACTCCATCCACTTTCAGTCGATGGAAATTTAACTCTTTTCTTTTATCAGATGCCACTTTCATGAAAAAATGTACTGAGTTTTTTAATGAATATTTTTCCCTTAATAACCCCGTTGACACTTCCATTCCTAATACCTGGGATGCTTTTAAGGCTTCTTTTCGTGCTTTTACGATTTCCTATGTCTCTGCCAAAAAGAAGCTTAACAAGCAAAAGTATGAAGACCAACTTAAACATATTAAAACCCTTGAACATACATATTTCTCCTCCAAATCCCCTTCTGCCCTTCAGGACCTGATTTTGGCCAAGACTGACCTAAATAAAATTATCACCAATGAAGCTTGTCATACACTTCTTAAAATAAAATCTAAATACCATGGGGGTCAGAACAAGGCAGGCAAAATGTTGGCCAACTACTTGAAAATCAAATCGGAACGTAAAGCTATTGGCCCAATTTTTAATGACTCACTCAATAAGCTGGTTACCTCTGATGAAGATATTGCTGAAGTTTTCCACAATTACTACCAAGCTTTATATACAGATGACACTCGTCCTACAGATGCCAACCTAACAACTTTTTTTGATGGTCTTCCCTCTCCTCCAGCCCTTCCTGATGAATTTTCGCACTTAGAACGTGAAATTACCCTCCAAGAGATTACCTCAGCCATTCATTCCCTTAAAAAATCAAAAGCCCCTGGTCCTGATGGCCTTCCGATTGAATTTTATTCCGCCTTTCATTCTTTTTTTGCTCCCAAACTCCTTCAATTATTTAACTCCTTTATCTCTGATACTAAGGCCTCTGGTTCCTTTTTAGACGCCCTCATTGTCATCATCCCGAAACCTGATAAGGATCATACCCAATGTAAAAATTTCCGCCCCATTTCCTTAATTAATTATGATTGTAAAATTTTTGCTAAAATTCTTTCCTCTCGCCTCGATTCTATTATACCACGCTTAATCAATACAGATCAGGTGGGATTTGTCAAGGGCAGACTTGCTGCTGATAACGCACGTCTTTTTTCCAATGTCCTCTCTTATAGTAAAAATGTCAAAGTCCCATTGGCGGCCCTATCCCTAGATGCTGAAAAAGCTTTTGATCGTATTAATTGGCAATACATGTTTCAAACCCTTACTTGGTTTGGCTTCGGTCCAAAGTTTATAGCATTAGTTAAACTCCTTTACTCTTCCCCTCGTGCTAGTATTTTTGTTAATAACCAATTTTCCAGATTTTTCTCTTTAACAAGAGGCACAAGACAAGGATGTCCCCTTTCCCCTTTATTATTTATCCTTTGCCTTGAACCCTTTTTGCAACGTATTCGTTCCAACCCTCATATAACTGGTTTAAAATTCTCCTCTATTGAAGCTAAACTCTCAGCGTATGCTGACGATGTCCTCATATACATGTCTAACCCTGAATCTTCCCTTCCGCCCTTTTTAGATGAAGTTCAGTTATATTCCTCTATATCGGGATATAAGCTCAACCTCTCCAAAACTGAAGTTCTTCCCCTTAATTCTTTGTGTTTTCAATATATGTTCAGTAACACTGATTTTGCATGGTGCCCATCTAAAATTAAATACCTCGGTATATGGTTCTCTTCCTCTCTAAAAGACACCCTTAAATTTACATTTGATTCGTTACTTAACAAAATTCAATCACTTTTACAGATTTGGTCTCCCTTATTTCTTTCTTGGTGGGGCAGATTGGACACCATCAAAATGATGATTACCCCTCATGTTTTATATACAGTATCTATGCTCCCTTTCAAAATTCCTAAATCCTATATTTCCCGTATCAACTCAGTGTGTACAAAATTTTTATGGTCCAATAAACATCCCCGCATAGGACTACATAAGTTAATGCGTCCTAAAAATGAGGGTGGTGTTCGTTTCCCTGATTTTTGCTCTTACCACTCTGCCTTCCTCATCAAACAATCCTTCTCATTAGCTTATGATTTCCTTGACACTCCTGTTCCGAAATGGGTGCTCTTAGAACGCTCCTTTCTGAAGGATTTCTCATTTCAACATGTTCCTTTCATGACAAATTGTACCTTTATATCCAAATACCCTATTTTGAAATATTGCCAATCTACATTGCAAAGTGTTTTTTCCTCCTCCCTTTCCCCTCTTCAATGTTTTTTATCATCTGTAGTTTGGTACAACAAATTTCTCAGATATAAAGGTAAATCATTCTATTTTAAACACTGGAAAGAAAAGGATATCATGTTTGTACATCAATTTTTTCTTGATTCTACTCTCCTCTCGTTTGTAGACCTACAAACTAAGTTTAACTTACCTTCTTCTTTTCTTGCTGAATACTCTATTATAAATTCTGCTATTCAGTCTCATCTATCCTCATTATCCTCCTCTTCCGACTCCTTTTCTTCTTTCACTCCTCTCACTCCACTTTACCCTCTCTTCTCTTCCCAACAACCCAAAGCTGCTCTTGTGTATTCGCTCTTATTATCTAACTGCTCTGTCCGAACTAAGTCTACAGTGGAGATTGCTTGGGAAAATGATTTGGATGTCTCCTTTGACACTGCGTTATGGGATCGTTTATGGTCTCGCCTCTTTAAAGTTTCTGTTGCTGCACGCATTACCCAATCCTTACTTTTTATTTATCACAGAGTTGTTATTACCCCGGTTACTATTCATAAATTTTCTCCAACATCTTCTCCTTTGTGTTGGTCCTGTTCCACAGTTCCTGGTACTCTACCACACCAACTTTACTATTGTTCCCCAGTTTTGTCTTTCTGGACTAATGTTTGGAATATATGCATGAAAATGTTATCTTTTTCTTCACAATTGTCCTTTATACACATATTTTTAGGTTCCTTAGCTGATGATATTGATATTCTTACACCTTCTTCTGCTAAACTGTTAGATCTTTTTATTGCTCTTGCATTTAAAGTTGTGTTATCGTGTTGGAAAGATAATTCGAAACTCTCGGTCCACACTTGGTGGAATTATATTTGTGACGAACATAGAATTTCTATTGCCTCTTCTACCTCTGTTCCTTTGAAAATTAAATCTGACTTACTATGGCTCCCCTTTACTTCATACCTCTCTTCCAATCCTCCCCCTCTACTGCGTGCTTCTCATCCCTCATGATCCCTCCTTCTCTCTTTCTCTTTCTTCTTTCATCTCTCTCCTCTCTCCTCTTTTTCTGTCTTCTGCTTTCTCCCTTTTCCTCTCTCCTTTCTGATCCTCTCCTCTCTCCTTTCTATCTGTCCATACCTTTTTCTTTTCTCTTCCTCTCTTTATAAATTACTGTAGATTGTTGTCTTTCATTGTTATTACACTCATATGTACTTTTTCCTAATTTTTCATGACATATTTCTTGTATCACCCTTTATTGCTTAATAAAAATTTCTTAAACAAAAAAAAAAATATATAGACACACACATAAGCATACGAGTTTGAGTGAGAAAACCATCATGGTGCTCTTTTTAGTGTGATACACACTATTGAGTAAAGTGATCAACATGCGTTTCATGTCAACAAGAGCATGGCCTGTTTAATGCAAATTTAACAATAACAAGCATTTGCAATGCTATAGGTCTCGCATCTGTGAGAGTAAGAGCTATTGCCATTATAAATGACAATGTTTTTTACCTATGTGTTTTGGTTTGGAGTTGATGTACGTGGTGTGGAGTGGAATTATGTGATTTGGGTTGGAATAGTTTTTTGATGAAATTTGTATTGTGGAATTGTGTGGTGTGGGTTTGGGTAGTGGAATTCTATGACATGGCATGCAGTGGGATTATGTGGATAGTAAATATGTGGTATTGAGTGTAGTGGAATTATGTGGAGTGCAATTGCATGTGATGGAGTGTAAATATGTGAAATGGTATTTTGTGTTGTGGATATGTATTGGAATGTATTTATGTGGTGCACTGTTGAATACTGTACCTTGTGAAATGATGTGGTATGAATTGGATGTATGTGGTGTTTTATGTTAGTGAGTTGAATTATGTTGTTTGTGTATACATCGATAGTTAGACGTTGTGTTTGAACGGGCACCTGCGTCATTTGCTTCACATACAGCACTGCATGAGCTCTAAAAGTGTAGCAGGAATGTGCACAAGACTCTGCAATTGCGTAGACCAAACAGTTTGAAGGGGAAATAAAAAGTGCTTTATAGAATGGTGATGTGCAATACAATTTCACACTCTCTTCCAGTGCACGCTTCATGCGCTTTGGACCTGGTAAGTTTAATGCAGTATTGAAAACATATCATTAGAATATGACAGCAATTTCGAGTAACACTTATGCTTGCCTCGATGAGAGACAGCAGCTCCAGGGCTGGCGAGGCAGGCTCCACTAGTTAGACTGGGTCAGATTCGAACCCCAGTCTACACAAACATGCTAATCTGCCTCGCAGCCACTACAGTATCTCAACCACAGCTCTTCTGCATACAAATACTCCCGAAATAAGTTTAAAAAAATCTTTCTTTTTAGCTCCAATATACTGTAAAGTAGATAAGTGTATTTGTAAATACCAACAAAATCAGCTATTATATTGTTGAAAAACTTTAGTATTTGACCTACAAATTTAAAAATAACTTAAAATACCATTGCTACTTGAACTCTATCAGATTAATCCCCAGTCTCCAAAGACATATGATCCCATCCAACCATTCACTGGGGTTCTTAAAGCAATTTTGTAATGGCAATAAAAAATAAATAATGAATGTAACATAATCCTTTACGCAGAGCTTCTTTGATTTTACACAGTGATGTTAGAGGCATCTGAGTGATTGAGAATGCGTAGTAGCAGCGAAGCTGATCAGTATGTTTTTGTAGACTGGGGTCCAAAGCCGACCCAATTGAACTAGTGGTGTTATGTCAAGTTATTTTTCAGTTTTATAGCTTGAAGATACCAGTTTGTCTACACAACAATAGTTGAATTTGAGAAAGTTCATTTAGTGGCAAATATGTGAGATTAATCTGCAAATATTAAGAAATATAAGAAGTATTGTTTGAATAGGTTTGTTGTTGATCTACGGTTATTTATTTAAATAATAAATTAACGAGCAGGTGATAATAAATAGTAGCGGTAGACAAGCCTTTGTAGGTTAAGTTCTTCTGAGAGAAAGGAAGTCTAAAACCGGCCACAATATAGAGCTTTCTCTCTAACTGCAGTCAAAACAATAGGCTTTTAGGTGCTAAACCGTCCCCACACCAGTTACCTTGTGGCATTCCTTTCGGACCATTCTTTCTGATCCTCTGCATAATGTTTGCTATTATCACAACTTATTTGGCAGCATTAATTAAAATTCCAAATGTAGGCTAGTGACAAACAAATCCATCTCTGGCAAGACAACAACCCAAAGAATGCTACTAATATTCCTTCGTTCTTACTCACAAGTACAAGAATACATTTGGCTGCTATCTAAACACTAGGCTCAGACTGTGTGTTTGTTTTCTTTTTTTTTGCTGTCTATAGAGCGGGAACCGATCTGAAGTTATCAGAGCGCTTTACATGAGCACCGATTGCATTAAAAGGTGACATATTCCTTTTTTTAGACACGGGGAGATTAAGTAATTTGCCCAGAATCGGAAGACTCAAACAAGGTCCCTCAGCTTTAAAATTGGCCCCCCTAACCGTTAAGCCGCACCCTCTCCCTGACAGGGGGATTCTTCCTAACATTAAAAAGAGTAACTGTATTTCATTGGTGTATTGCTGTGTCAACAATCGGAGCCTGTTTGATTATGAAAAAATGCATAGGAGTTTCTTTGATGCTCAGTAAAATATGTTTTAAAACTGTGCAAAAAGCATAGAAGGACAAGTGTCCATAAAACGCCACTTGCACAGTATTTCACTGTTTGAGAGACAATTGCTGGAGCCATAAGTCAAATGGCTAGCGGATCCTGTTTCACCCTGTGCCTTGGTGATTGTGTTTATAGCACGCCATGTGTGCCCTATTATCACACTGAATGGGCAAATTTACTTTTTTATCTACTAATTAGAGATAACATAGCCATAAAAAGAGGTCTGGAGGAAGGCGTGTTATTTTCACGCTAGTTGTGAACTTCCTGTTAGGCAGGGAGATTGGACAAAACAAAAATTATAGGGTTGGGAGGGAGAATGCATTTTATTTAGTGCAAAGTGAAGAATCCAGGTAAGGAAGAAGATCTCCACACGAAGCAATGTTATGAAAGATGATTTATTTTGATGGTCAGATAGAGATCACAGGAACCCACGCCAACCGCTGCAAAGGACAAGACGGAATCCCCGACCAGAGATTCCAAGTTCCAATGCATGCGGCGGGTGCGCTCGAGATAATGCACGAGGATACAACACATCCTCCTTACTAGAAAAGAAAAAGAAAACATAACGACACAAAATGCATACAACTAATTTAAAGTCTAAAACAACATTACTGTTCAAAAAGGAGAAAGCTTATTTTCCAACATTGTAATCTTTGTGCCACACAGGGGGTTTCATTAGGCGAGGAGTATACAATTTGCGGGAGGAAATGGGAACAGGTAGTTGCAAGCGAGGAGTTGAAGGTAGGAGGCATTTGTTAGAGGATCGAGAGGTTCCAGACAATTTGGGAGAAGAAGAACCACTAGAAGGGGACGGTCTCATACACAGAGACGGAACCCTAACAACTTTGGAGAGACTCCAAACATTACCGTCTGACAGTTCCACAACTTGCCTGCCCACTCTAACAACCAGCATAGGATCGGAGAAGTGCGACATACCTGATCTAATAAAACCAGACTTCCTCACACGTACCCAATCACCAACTATGCAGGGATTGTTGGAATTGTTACAAAACACAGGAGAATCATGTTTCCTGAACTTACCATCGACAAGATCCCTCATCCAGGGCTGACTCATGTTACACACACCCTTTCTCCCTCGCATTTTTTCGAAAGGAGATAAATCACCCACGGATTTTGGAGTATTCCTATAACTCCACAAGAGTTTCCTAACTGCATCGTAGCAATTCTCACCATTGCATACAGCAAGTTGCAAACCTTCTTTGAGCACCCTAATCCACCTTTCAACCATCCCGTTACCCTGAGGATAATACACGGAAGAGCGCTTGTGTAAAATGCCATGGTTACAACAAAAGGATTTCATCTCCACGGAGGTGAACTGGGGGCCATTATCAGAAAGGATGGAAGTAGGGAAACCTTCTTTTTCGAAAATGGAGTTTAGAAAGTCGACAATGACCCTAGAAGATACATGAGGGACAAATTTTATCTCAGGCCAACTGGAGAATTGGTCTATCAAAACAATGGCATAGACAGGGCTACGACCCAAAGACATTGGACCAGCAATGTCAATGGAAACACACTCCCAGGGTTTAGAGGGTCTCGAGATAGAGTCATGTTGATACTTTATAGTTTTTTGGGATTTATCACTCACACAGCATTCGATGCAAGATCTTACCTTTTTCTCAATCAACTTGTCGACACCAGGCCACCAAAATTCACTTCTTATCTTTCTTTTCATACTGGACATGCCCGGGTGACCCTCATGAGCCATATCTAACACGGTGTCTCTTAAGCCATGAGGTACAACCAAAAGCAAACCCCTCAATAAAGTTTCTCCCTGGACAGAAAGCTCTTGTGCAACATGGAAGTAGGGCAAAATGCTAGAAGATAAATTGTTCTTTGAAGGCCAACCATTTTTGACAAAAGACAACACATCTAAATAATCACGATCATCACGACAAGCCAGTGCCCAATCATCTTCTCGGATGCAACCATTGGAAACTTCACAAATTGACACAACCTTATCAGGGTCATCATCAGGGGCAACACAATTATCATCTTCAATGGGTAACCTTGAGAGGAAGTCGGCAAGGACATTTTTGGCACCAGGAATATATTCGACTGAGAAATGAAAATCTTGTAACTTATACTGCCATCTCGCAATCCTGGAGGTGGCTTTGCCACATCCTTTGGTCGTAAAAAGATCAACAAGGGGACGATGATCAGAGCGCACAATAAAATCAGTACCATATACATATCTGCGAAAATATTCGATTCCCCACCAACAAGCCAAGGTTTCTTTTTCTAGAGTAGAATATTTTGTTTCAGCGCCACGTAACGGTCTTGATGCAAAAGCAATGGTGACAAAACCAGTATTTTGCTTCTGCATCAGCACCGCACCAAGGCCAACGTTGCTAGCATCAGTGACGATAAATGATTTACAATTGGTGTCAAAAGGTGATAAGGCAGGAGCGGAAACAATACATTTCTTTACAAAATTAAATTGAGCTTTGCAATTGTCATCCCAAATGAATTGTTGTTGGTTTTTCATTAACTTCCGTAAGTGCGAAGTTTTATCTGAGAAGGAAGGAATGAACTTTGCATAATACTCGGCTAAACCGAGAAAGGATCTGAGTTGATCCTTGTTGGTTGGTTCGGGAGCATTCTCAATGGCTTTAACTAAACTCAACTTGGGGGAAATACCCTCTTTACTGATGGAATGGCCTAGATAGTCTACTGAAGCTTTTTCAAATTTACACTTTTCCTTGGTGAGGGTAAGACCATTGTCTTGAAGAATGGACAAAACCTTAAATAGAATTTCAGAGTGTTCACATTCATTTTTGCCGAAAACTAAAATGTCGTCCTGAAAATATAATACATTAGGAACATTCTTGAACATATTGTGCATGACCCGCTGAAACACTGAGGATGCAGACACTAAGCCAAAAGGCATTCTCTTGTACCTGTAAGCACCCTCAGTGGTAATAAACGATGTCAGATGTTTACTGTCTTCATGAAGGGCTATCTGATGATATGCGTTAGACAAATCCAATGTGGTGAAGACAGATGCATCCTTCAGCTTAGAGAACATCTCTCCGATGTTAGGTAGAGGATGCCTATCAACCCACACATTGGAGTTCAGATCGCGCATATCTACACAAAGACGAATTTTCCCATTGGGTTTATGGGCGACAACTACAGGTGAAAGCCACTCAGAGGATTCAATTTCCTCAATTACATCCAAGTCACACAATCTTTGAAGCTCTTTTTTAACGGACTCTCTTAAGGCCAAAGGGATGTTGCGTACTTTGTGTACCTTGGGAACAGCGTTGTGTTTAAGAATGATTTTGTGACTAAAATTTTTAAGCAAACCCAAATTAGGGGAAAAGACCTGCGGAAAAACAGTTTCCCATTTGTTGTCTGAAGGCACATCAATAGAATTGATAAAATCAGAATATCCCAGAACTTGATCAGGATGATTAGGATCAAGTTTCATCATTAACTCTCTTTGTTGTGGCCAACCTAATAAGCATGACCCATCTTTGGCAACATATACTTTAGCAGGAATCGACTTGCCCTTAAATGATAAAGTGGAATGAAAGTACCCAAATACCTCAATGGGTTTTTTACCATAACCCCTTAGTTTTATGTCAGAGGGAAATAAAGACATAACGTCTGGAAATTCTTTTAACAAAACATCGTCACCAATCAATGTGTACTTTGCACCAGAATCTGCCATAACTTTTATGGACTTGGACCCTATTTGAAGCATACAGTACGGTGAGTCTTTTTTCTCTTCTCCGACTTCATAAACGGTGCAAATATCATCATAAACGTCGTCATCACTGTCCACAGCTTGAACCTGAGAGAATCTGGGACATCTGGAATCAGAAGAGAAATTCTTTGATCTGTTGCGACTTTTGCACATTCTGGCAAAATGACCTCTGGATTTGCAATAATTGCAAAATTGTCCAATGGCAGGTTCAGTTAAATTCTTCTTGACGGTTTGAACCACAGAGACATTGGGTTTTTCTAAAGAAGATTCTTTTGGTTTTTTGTCGGATAGCTCCTTGATGCCTAACTTCATATCTTCAAATCGGTGTGCAATATCAAGGGCCTTTGAAAGGGACAAATCTTTCGCATCTAGTAGTTTCTCTTGAAGTTTCACATCGGAGACGTTATGCACCAGTTGGTCTCTGATCATTTGATCTTGAAACTGTTGATAATTACACTTGGCAGCGAGAATTCTCAAATCTTTGACGAAGGAATCAATGGGTTCAATGGGAAGTTGTTGTCTGCTCAGAAACTTGTGACGAGCTACAACTTCGTTGACTTTCTTGATGAATTGTTTATCCAATTGCATGATAGCATTTTCGTAAACATCAGTTTCCTCTTCAGAAGAATTATCCAAGGTTAGAGGAGGAAGATGAGATAGAACTTGTCTCCCCTCAGCACCAAGCGAATGCTTGAGAATAGCGAGTTTGCGTTTGTCAGTGTAATTCTCTCCACCAATGGCTTCTAAATAAGCTTCGAAACCTTCGCGCCACCGTTTCCACTCCAGAGGGGGTTCACCAGGAGTAGCTAGAAAAGGTGGTGGTGCGTTAAAACTTTCCATTGCTGATAATATGGAATTATAAATAGAGGCAAAATGATGTCATAAATACTCTTGAAGATTGGTATGAATAGTAATGGACACCTTAAATGAAAGACAATTGAGGTTCTTTTCTTTGCAGATAAAATGAATTTATAGGAAAAGTATTGTGATGTCACAAAGGCGAGTGATCTGAAAAAGTAAAGTTCACATGTGCTGACTCTGCCTTTGTGATGTTGACTTTGCCTTTGTGATGCGGATAGAACGTGGAACACGAAGCTTGCTTGTGTTGGCGCTGCCTCTGTCTCTGCGCTGCCTCTGTGACGAAATGAAGAACGTGGGGCACATGCACGCACGCGCATGCATTAGATTATTGGAGACGTAGTGTGATGCGCGAGATGGCCACTGCGCACGAGCTGTAGTGTTATTAGCACGAGAAGGCGCGCATACGTCAATTTAAATGGCAAACGAATGAGGCAAAACGCTGCAAAAAGGATAAAAGTCTCACCATAGCCGAAGAGAATGCGGGATTTTCGGGATGATGTTAATAACTGGATGAAGAAGCTTCGGCAAGGTGTGTGGTGGAGATAGCGCGTTGAAGATTGGCAACGGTAATCTTATCCGGGAGTACCGGGGCTGTGGGCTCCAAAAATCGCTTGAGTTCGTTTCCTCGTCGTCGCCAGTGAAGAATCCAGGTAAGGAAGAAGATCTCCACACGAAGCAATGTTATGAAAGATGATTTATTTTGATGGTCAGATAGAGATCACAGGAACCCACGCCAACCGCTGCAAAGGACAAGACGGAATCCCCGACCAGAGATTCCAAGTTCCAATGCATGCGGCGGGTGCGCTCGAGATAATGCACGAGGATACAACACAAAGGTATTAGATATATTAAATGCACTAAATAAGTTACATCAACCCTGTTCAGTCCTGTTGGAAGCCGGAGTCCCTGTCCCGCACAACTGTGACCAAATGCGAGACCCGGGACTCCAAGCTCAACGTTAGGCCACGTAAGGACACTGTTTGAGATAGCCCTGCTCTCCCCCTTAGTAGCTTGGCATGAGCAGGCAGACCTATCTTCAATGCACAAGTGTACAGTTCGTGCAACCACACTCACAGCAACCCACTGGTGACACCACAAATGGACTCCAAACGAGTTTGATAAAACGAGCACAAACTTTATATAAAAAGATATACTATCAGACCACACGATACAAAAGCCAACATATAATAAAGGGTAATATTCGTTCCAGCTGGGTGGTAGATTCAAATTCCAACCACCACTTTCAAAATGCTATGCTAGTTGCAATGCTAGAATCACACATGTTGCAATGGATAAACAATAGTGCACGGCATAATAATACAATCCTGTGCTGGGCAAAGGAGAACTGATACAATGGGTAACGATACACCCAGGTACCTTGCAATGAGAGAAAAAATGCTATGTGTACCGCTATAATCATGCCCTACGCAATGAAGAAATAATGCAATGTGCACCGCTTCAATCATGTACTTTGCAATTAAGGAATAATGCAAAGCGTAGCTACAATCATGTACTTTGCAATGAAGAAATAATGTAATGCGGGCCACTACAATCCTGTACTTTGAAAGGGAGAAATAATGCAATGCTTAGCGCTACAATTGTGTACTTCGTTATGTCGGAATAATGTTAGATGCCATAAGACAGTCCGGCAGTTCGTTAGCAGGAATATTGGCAATGTGAATTAGTACAATCAGCCTCTTCGATAACAGTTGCCCCCCACACAGATCAACGATGACATAAAGTACAGCTTCTCACTCTGCCCCCAGTACTGCCTATCCTTTGGTCAGTACGGGTCTCAATCTGAGCCTAAGCCAAGGCTCACGTCGTCAGAAGGACTGAGAGGCCGAGAGAGTGTCCCTCCAAGCCAACACCTCTCCCAGGTAGTGATCCACGTTACCTGGGGGTGTGACCCCAGTGTCCTCTCCTCCTTCAGGGAACTGGGCCTTCTGTGCAGAACTTTCTCAATGGGCCTCAGCGGCTCGGCCTGGCAGGTCAGCTCCTCCAGGGCTGCCGGTCCGGGCTGCGACTGTTAGGAAGGTCTCAGGCAGCCGCAGGGCACACGTACCCCACATCTCTGAGATTACATTACACCGGGAGCACGTTCACCACAGCACCCTCGGGGTCCCCTCTGGCATGAAGCCACACACACAATGCTGATGGGACTTCACGTCGACTCAGAGTGCATGTTCACCAGGCACTCCTTCCTGCGGTCTCAGTTGGCACCACGACACGCACACCGTGCTGCAGAGACTCACTTTCTTCCTGTGCACACAATGATCAGCCGATCACCTCCACAGTCCCAGGTTGCACCAAAGCACGCACACTTCTTCACTCAGACTTACTCCAACTACAGTGCCCTGATATCCAGGCGCTCTTCACCAATGCCTTCGGCCGCACCACGACACGCTCACCATGTCCGAGCCTCACTTCTCTTCCTGTGCACTCGATGACCAGGCTCTCTTCACCAATGCCTCCGGGCCACCCAGACCCGCACCCTGCACGTCCAAGACTCACTCCACTTCCGATGCACACGTTGACCAGGCGCTCCTCACCAACGCCTCCTGTGCACCATGACACGCACCCTGCACGTCCGAAACTCCCTTCAGCTCCGATGCATACGCTGACCAGGCACTCTTCACCAGCACCTACGGTGCACCAAAAACACGCACCCTGCGCATCCGAGTCTCACTTTACCTCCGATGCACACGCCGACCAGGCGCTCTTCACCAATGCCTGCGGTGCACCACAACATGCACCTAGCATGTCCGAGACTCACTTCCCCTTCGTTGCACACGTTGACCAGGCGCTCTTCACCAACGCCTCCTGTGCACCACGACACATACCCAGCGCGTCCGAGTCTCACTCCTCCTCCGTGTGTCCAAGATCAGAGGGCACACTTTCCGAGGGTCTCAAGCTGCCACAACACGCGCCCACCGTGTTGCTTGAAACTTCTCCGGCAACTTTTATGTTCCTGTGTTTCCAAACAGGGAGCCAGCTCACCTCCGGCCCTTGGGGTAACAAGACACAGCACAAAGCACAGTTTTCTTCAAGGAGGGGGACCCAGCGCACAAAGCACAGGCCCAACAGCTTCTACCTTGGTTACACAGCAAAGTGCAGACTAGCCCCAGATCACGAAGCAAGGGTTGGTCCTTCCCAGCAGTCTCTTCAGTTGTTCCTTCCTTAGCGGAGGTTCTTCTTGACCACAAAATGGGTCCAAGCCTTTTTAGTCTCAATCCATTTCTATTCCAATGTTCAGGGGTCTCAGCTCTCATAGTTATACCCCTAAATGTCTTGAAGTTCGTTGTGCTCAGGGGTCCCTGACCCCTGCCTAAATCAGTTCTGGGTGTCTCCCTCCCAGTGTCACTTTTCTCTCATTGATACTGGGTTCTGGATCCTTAATCACTCAGGAGGATACGGGTCAATTGTTTTATAGCAGTAACCCCGGCCACTTCACCTCCTGGGGCTTCTACTCCACCTACTCTCCAGATGCAGGTCAGCCTGGTGCCATCTCAACCCCTCCCTGGGTCAAGACCTCCCCAGCTCCTCTCACCTCTCAGATCCAGACAGTCAATCCACATTCAGCAGAGACACACAGAAATGCTTAAAGCACAAAACTCAGCCACTTTCTAAAAGAGTGGTTTCTGAACACACAGTGACAAAATCACTTTCTTTAAAGATGTGTTATGACACTGTGAGTTAATACACACTAAACTTCACCTCTCCATTTTAAACTTATAGGAAACTAGGCTAACAAAACACAATACCCAGCCTCCCCCATTCTGTCCTATGGATAGGATGGCCTTTCACCAGTGAAAAACAAAATGGAGTGTTTTTCACTGTCAGGACATAGCACACACCTCAGTATATGTCCTGCCTTTTACTTACACTGTACCCTGCCTAGGGGTTACCCGGGACCTACCACAGGGGTGCCCACTGCGTACGCAAAAGGGAAAGTAAGGCCTGACAAGTGGTTACACTTGTCAGGACAACAGCTAACTTATCAAACTGTGCGCAGGCCATACACTGCAGATGTGAGTTCCCTTCTCCGAACACCTTTGCATTATTAGCCCTGGCACACACAGTGCACATCACTAAGGACTTTACTACTAAGGCAAACATACCAATCATGGCCAACCAATTACCATTACATTTTACACAGGGGACACTTGTACTTTGATACTGATCAGCAGTGGCAAAGAACCCGAAGCATCTAAATTGGCAACTCTATGTCAGGAAAATGGTCTGGGGAAAAGCAAAACGTTTTAGGGAACTTTACCCAATAAGGCCAAGTCCTACAAGTCCGTATTAAATGCCATGGCTACAGGGATAGACTACAGGGCAGGTGACTAAAGTACAGGTTACACTTCTTCTCTTGGTGTTCTCGTTCTGAGGTGACCTTGAATAACTGGATGCCAAGCAGGCATAAGCTAGGTTATGCGTCAGACAGCATGCTTGTGAAGACCTGTAATTGTAGGGCCAGAGGGTAGCAGATTCAGATGTTACTTTCTTCAACAGGAGTTAATGTAAAACGTTTTTGGTGTGGGTGCATTTATGGGGGTGTACAACAGATAAAGTCACAGCCCAACCACGGTAAATCTTCAAACTCTTAAACGTTGTTTTAAAAGTATAGTTGTAGCACTTCTGTAGCCACTGACTCCTGCGCTGCCCATAAGTAAACCTGGAAAAGCTCCATCAAAATGAAGCATGCAGCCACAGACACTGTGCCTATAAAACAAAAGGCAAAGTTTGCTTCACACAGAAGTAGAAAAATGCAAATGCTGTCCAAACATGAAGCGTGGTGTCCTGAAGTGGTTGCCCTGCTGATAGGCAAGCAGCGACAGGCGGTAAAAAAAAAAGTTCTCCCAAACGAAGATAAGAAATTGAAGCGTAGGGAAACTGTACTTCACCGGTGCTTCTCTGTCTTAAACAGAAGTGAGTTAACCGCTGCTCAAGCGAGTTCGGAGACAGAGAAGAAGAGTGACTCTGGAGTGAGGCAATGGAAAGCAGCAGGGGTGATTTCACTCAGTACGAGTGATTACATCAGGTCTTGCAGACAGCTCTTGCGCGCTGATGCTCAACCTAATAATAGGGCTTGTGTTATAGGCCAAAGACGTTTCAATCCCTTAACATGATATGGGATAAACATCAGGACTCTACGAATGTTGGCCCATCCATCCCTCCACCTCCCTGCCTACCTCCCACATTGTTGCTTTCCATGTCCCCTCCCACATTGTTACTTGCTCATCCTGCCAGATAAAAAGTGCGATGACGTGGCCAGCGCTGGTTGCAATATAGTGTTTGCTTTTCTTTCAGCTGAACAACATGGCTAAAATACATTCACAAAGCTACTTGCTCTTGCATAGACGAGAACTATTGGCTTTGCCAATGCATGTTTTTAATTCCCTCATGGTTCATAGGACTAAAAAAATTACCGACACTCTGGCTATTTCAAGCCAGATCATCTGGCAGAGACTGAATACTCCACAGATCCGTACAAAACTGGCCACAATTAGATGTAATCCATTGCTAAGCATTTTAAGAGAATTCCAGAACAATAAAGAGTGCCCAGTTTTCGACACCACGGACTGCACAAAAGAAAACGGGCTAAAGAACGATTGTAACACAACAGAACATGTCTCTCAATCGGGTTGCATGGTGTTTATTTCTGACATTTCACGCAGGCACTCATGTTCCGCGGCGCACAGAGTAAACGCGAGGAGGGAGCAATGTTTCCTTTTCTGAATGTCTAACGTCTGCAAGATGGCAGCCATAATCTTATATCACTCACGATTGTACTTGGCAGACAGATGTTTTCTGAAGCAGTCATGAAGCCAGATGCTCAGTTTAGTTTTGTGTAAATTGTTCAATGATACATTATCAGTCCCAGAAGAGCATACTGAGGTTTGGGACACATCTGGCAGCTTTATACTTCATTGACGGTAGCCGGAAAAGGACAGGGCACATTGTACTGACTGTCTACATTGCAGTAACACCCTGCTGCCTAGCTGGCACTTAGAGTTCACAAATGTATGTGCAAGTAACCATTCCACGTAGAAAGGACTTGTATCTGTAAATGCATGTATTCTGCTTTTATCTGGCATGTTCACCAGGGGCGGCTCTAGGATAATGGTGGCCCTGGGCAGGGAGCATAAGTAGGGGGCCCCGGAAGAGGGGGTCCGGGCGGGGGGGAGCATGGAGGCCAGTGAAGAGGGGGGGTCAGGGTGTTTGAAAATTATGGGTCAACTCTGTGGGATACTATATCTGTACCTGCAGGTTACCCATAAGTCCTGGCGCAAGTACACAGTCATATGTTTTCAAAGACGGAAAGTGACAACATACACTGTAGTGTTGCGCAAGAGAATCCATCTCCTGACGCAGCAGAGATTTCACACATCTAAACAATTCAAAAATAGTTATTAGGCTGTGTTCTAAGATGTCCGATAGATTTGTCCATGGTGCCTACGTATTTTAAAAAGAGATACGCTCATCTATGCAGAGAGCCCTGCTTGTTTAAGAGACTCTATGGGGGTGGGAGGAGGCCTGTTAAGCAGGGTAGAAATATGCAAGTAAGATACCTCCATGGGTTAGTCACCTGCTGATGTTGCTTTTGTGTGATCTGTAGTTCACAGGTTCAAATCCAGACAGGCTTGACTTCCATATCATCTTTCTGAGGTCGCTAAAATGATTACTGTAGATCTGGGATAATGAAAACAAGCATGACAGTCCCTTCCAGCAACCCAAAGAAAATAATAATAACATTATAATAAACCATGGATTATTATCGTTTTATTTTGTATCCTGTGTCTTGGCGCAGGGCCAGGGGATAACAGGCACACACAGGAGTGGTATGTACTGTCATCAGTGCACATGACAGTTTGGCGAGCTGTCTCAGGCCGGCCAAATCATCATGCACACTTTGCCTGTTCTCCATGCAGGCTGCATTACAACCTGGGTGGAGATCATGCTCAGGCTCCAATCCCTGGTTGAGTGCTGAACCACAGTGCTCTGACCAATCAAAGCGCTGCATTGCAGCCTTGTGATGATTGGCTCTGGGGTGACTGGGAGATTCCTGCTAACGGCTGAGCAGAGCGAGGACAGGAGGGACGACGAGAAGAGACGCGGCGGCAAGGAGGTAAGTTTAATTATTATTTTTTTAACTACCCTCCTCCCCCCCACAACCAATCCATGCCAGCCTCCATTGTATCACTGGCTGCCCTTGTGACGCAGCAAGTGCTGCACTTGTTCAAAGCAGGGTCCATTTCTGGCGCTCTTACGAATTCACACCAACATCTAGGCCAAGGATCTTGTTAGCACGCCCATTTGATTATCCAGGAGTGTTAATATAAGCCCATTAGGAGTAACATGTTCACATCTGCATATAAAAGGTTATCTCTGCAGTTCACCCACTGGACTTTTTAACTCTTGATTTTTGTTTCTAGTATCAAAAGGATCAACAGTTGTTAAAAAGAGCTACACATAATTCTGAGCACTGGTAGATCCGTTGCAAAATGTAACCATACATCTTTCAGCAAGGGACTCACGTCTGAGCATACCCTGCCAACTAATGGCGAACAAAGCGGTACAAAAGGGGTTGGTGATGGACGGAGCATCTGAACCAATTAAACACTCACACCCAGTCAACAGATCTGGGTTTAATCCATCACTGTTCTTTAGCCCACTCTGCCACCCCAGTTCAGACATGGCCATATGCAAATCAGTCTGACCCTGTGCCTCATGGGAACACTCCAGCCCGAACTGCCAAGCCATGCCTTCCCTGGACCGGAAACAAGCTTCCTAGGACCGGTTTCTGGCAATACAGCCGTCTTCAGCCAGGCTTGCTTGAATCTAGTGGCAAAGTGAGCAAGGTAATCACGTCTGAGCATACCCTGCTCTGTTCATCACCACCCCCTTTTGTACTGCTTTGTTCGCCATTAGTTGGCAGGGTATGCTCAGACGTGAGTCCCTTGCTCACTTTGCCACTGGGTTCAAGCAAGCCTGGCTGAAGACGTCTGGAATGCCAGAAACCGGTCCTAGGAAGCTTGTTTCTGGTCCAGGGAAGGCATGGCTTGGCAGTTCAGGCTGGATGTTCCCATGAGGCACAGGGTCAGACTGATTTGCATATGGCCATGTCTGAACTGGGGTGGCAGAGTGGGCTAAAGAACGGTGATGGATTAAACCCAGATCTGTTGACTGGGTGTGAGTGTTTGATTGGTTCAAATGCTCCGTCCATCACCACCCCCTTTTGTTTCACATGTAAAACCAAAAGTAAATTCTGCTAACATATTTTTTAAGGGTTCCCTTTTTCGTTCATGTCATGTGTTAAAACAAGAATGGGCAATGTGAATTGTTTTGACTTTCCTGTAGTGGAAAGTTTAATACTGAGCTTCACATAACAAGAAATACACTATGGGAAGCAGCAGCATAACTTTCAGTAACACACAAA
The DNA here is from genome assembly GCF_964263255.1 of Lissotriton vulgaris. Taxonomy (NCBI): domain Eukaryota; kingdom Metazoa; phylum Chordata; class Amphibia; order Caudata; family Salamandridae; genus Lissotriton; species Lissotriton vulgaris. The sequence goes on from NC_141691.1 coordinate 704,315,492, forward strand.
ATAAGTAAACGACAGGTCACAGAAGCAGGATAGACATCACACAGTTTTCTCAAGAATACGGAACTGGTACAATATGGATAGCTAGCACACTTAGGAAGTAGTGAGGGGACTTAAATGACTGCTGTGGGCTCTCTGCATACAGGCATATTCGTACACGAACAGTACTCCTAAAGAAACAGCCAAACCACCTATAAAATGACCAAACGGTCATATACTCACATGGTATGATGAACCATCACCTGCTTAGGGTGGTATGCTTCATCAATGGGTTCCACATCCAGAAATAGGAAGCATTTGAGAGTGCTAATGTGCAATGTTTGTGGAGTTTCCTAGTTATGGGTTCCCTTGTTTGTGTAAAGTTATGTCACTCAAATCGATATATATGTTCTCCGTTTGTTGAATGCAGATCAATATTAAAATTGCATAGGAGGGAGCTAAACAAAATGTTTCTTGTGTTTCCCTATTACAAGATGAAAAACCGGTGGGTTGATCAATGAATACTGCTTGTCTGTCACCATCTATTGGCGCTCGAGCATTGCCCCTATGGAGTCAGGCCCTTTCCTAATGAGTATATGTCTTGGTATCTCACACCAATTATTGTGAAACAGTGACTGATTCCTAGGACATTGTATGAAAGCACATTCATGATATCCTTTGCTTTTTCATAAGATAGGAAAAACAGCAGTGGAAATAAACCTTCTCCATAGAACAGGCATATCTTGAGATAAACAGTGTAATAAGAAGAGGTGAAACTAGAGAAGCAGCAGCACAACTTTTTCCAGATCACAGGACACACACAAATCAGGCAGCTGTATTGCAATCTTTGTTTCCTCACAGAACAGGTAAAAGATGGTGGTAACAAAGTAGGTTTCCTTCTTCCACAGACAGCACTAAATGCAATGTTCCATCCCTGTAAATTGATACTTGTATAGCGCACTACTCACCCGCAAGGGTCTCAAGGCGCTTGTACGAATACCGCTGTGGAACCCATCCTGGCTTTCCCTGTGAGGCGTCCACTCCTGGACACCCCCAAGGTGGAGGCCAGGCATCCTTAGCGTTGTGGGGGCCGTTGTGGAGATTAAGCAAGCTATTGCCCAGAGTTGCAGAGTGGGACTCCATAATTGGAATAGGCACCGAGGCGAGAATTATCAGGTCCGTGGAATTTTGAGCCCAAGACCCGCCGAGGCGGGGAATTGAACCCTGGTCCCGGGCTAGACCTCTGCATCAGGGTCTGCCGCTCTAACCATTGAGCCACACTTCTCCACTGTTGGAGAAGTGTGGCTCAATGATTAGAGCGGCACCCCAGGCCCGGCCGGATGGAGCCCAAGCCCCGGGCCCGGTCCCACCTTCCGAACCCTAGCCAGGCCGGGGAGAGCCTCCCCGGGCCCCGGTGGAGCCCCGTCCCCAGCGCCCGACCCTCTGATGGCTTGCAGGATGGGGGGGGGTTCACAAACCACGGGGCCGGACGGACGGAGCTCAAGCCCTGGGCCCGGTCCCACCTTCTGAACCCTAGCCAGGCCGGGAAGAGCCTCCCTGGAGGCCCCGTCCCCAGCGCACGGACCCTTGGCTGGACTCAAGGAGGGTTAAGCCCAGGCCACGGCCATTCTCCTGACTGCCTGCCCAGGGAGCCCATTTTTCTCGACTATAAGGCTTACAGAACTCTGGGGAGGGACAAAAGTTGGAGTCAGCCCAGCCGCCAGCCCGCAGGGCCATCTGGTCACCCAGCCCGCAGGGCCATCTGGCCATCCATCCCGCAGGGCCATCTGGTCACCCAGCCCGCAGGGCCACCTGGTCACCCAGCCCGCAGGGCCATCTGGTCACCCTGCCCGCAGGGCCATCTGGTCACACAGCCAGGCGACCAGATGGCCCGAGACGACCCAGCGCCCAGATGGCCTGGGAGGCTGTCGTACCCAGTCGCCCTTGCAGTCCGGCGAGGGGGTCCAGGCGCACCAAGGCAGAAGCTCTGGAGCTTCCTTCCCCCGGGTGGCTGCTCCTCACCTCCCTGCCCGGGATTAGTGGGCCATCTGGTCACCCTGCTGACCCCCAAGGGATGGTGGCCCCCATTCCCGCACCCCGGTGGGGCAGGGACAGGAGGGGGAGGCCCCCGTGCCGAAGGGCACGTGGTGGAGGCAGCCTCCCATGGACCCGTGATACCCCCTCCGCGTCCCTCCCGCCAGCCCAGCGGCAGAGGGACCCACCCCTGGATGTGGTGG